>NC_139825.1:17069847-17289847 GCF_963691815.1 Echiichthys vipera | reverse complement strand
TTTTTAACTTCCCCCATCCCCCGCCCCCTCCCAACAGGTTGACTCAGCTTATAGAAGTTGATGCAGCTATTTCAATTACTGTGCGGAGTCAGGAGGTGAACTGTTAGTAATTTACTGTCAGCATGTTTTATGTGTTGCGCGGGTAGATATAAACTTGTAACGTAATTAATGTGCTGTGAAGACACGGAGTCATCGGGCTGTACTCATTCCTCTGCACCGTTGCGTTGTAATGCGCCTCAGTAGTTCAATTAACTCTCTCTCTCTACCTCTTAAACTCAAGCTATATAAATGCTGTTAATGTCTAAATGCTGTATTTGCTGTTTTGCACTCCATATTGGGTCTACATAGATCATTTTTCTTCATAACATTGCTGTATTATTCCAATTTCATAAACTGACTGACTGACACTGGGAGTGTTGATTATAGGATTGTATTCCTTTTTACAAGCATCTATTCTTCACTGTAAGTGACTAATTTACTCGCCTCATTCTGTGTCACTGTTTTATCCACAGGCATAAACACTTTGGAAAGTTATGATTGTCAATTTCACACAAAATTATATTAAAAGTTGAATTAATTAATTAATTAATTAGAGATGTAGTATTTTGCTTTCACCATATGGTCTGAATGGGTCCCTCTCCTGGTATCCATCACTGCTGGATCAATGTGTGTACAAGCCCATGCTCGCAAGAGACCATTCTGCCCCTAATGAAGACTTTTGATTCATTTAGAAGGCTTTACAACACTCCCCGACACTGTAATGAAAAACAGTTAACGCTGGCCTCATTGGGAAACTGAAGCCCCATTAATTGCACTCCATCATGGAGAACAATGTGAAAGCCAGCTCCCATCTGTGATTCCCACCTCACTGCCCATATTTGTTTTGAGTTAAGTAGATTTTCTGCTGGTGTTTGAAACAGTTTGATGTTGGTAAATTGTTGGGGTTTTTTGGACCTAGGGTTATTTTATGCTTTGAAATGAATAATTTGCCTTGGTGGCAGCCCTCAGTCTCTGTGTCATCAAACCATATCTCCAAAATAATGCATCAAACAGATGCCTTTTTTTCACTTCACAATCATCTGGAACCACCGAAAAAGCTATCACATTCAAACACATTTCTTCAACATCTTTAGGAGCGCTTCATGTTGTGCAGTCTTTTAAAGGGTGACCAAGCAACAGCGACCTATTTCAGAGATAAACATAATGCCGAGGTCTGAGTTTTGGGGATATGTGCTTGTGCATGGATAATCAATGATGCACTGCTCGGCTTCAGAGCGGACAACACCGAATTTTGGCATGAGTCAGACCAAAAGAATCTGTCACACTTGAGAAGTGAGGCATGGAGCAGAGAGGCTAGCTTGTCTTCATACAATAGGTCTGAGGATGTATTGACTTTTGTGCAGGAACCCTGATGTTACTGGGTCTCTCTTAAAACTCTATAAATTCGGTCCACTGGCCTTGTCAATCCATTCTTCCCTCCATGCAGCTGCTCCTTCTGTCTTTATCCGTATTTTAACAACACACATTTTTAATTCTCATCAGGAAGGGCTCTCCTCACTCGCAGGTCTCAGACATTGACTTTAGTTACGAAATCCATCCGGAACATGCAGTCAGCCTCAGTCCCCCCTAGGCACTCTATTGACAGTTTTCCCTCTTAAATCTTGCGGGGAAGTGACTCTTTATATTCCTGCCTGGGCAGTCATGGTCATGGATGCTTTTTGGTAGATTTGTGCAGTAAATTTTTAGAGGAAACTTCACTCTTCTTAAAAGTTTTAGTTCGTCTTGAATATTTGTCAATTAGTCAACTAATCAGCCATTTTTTATATATATTTTTGTGCTGAATTAATTTTTTCCAAGAAACATCTCTGGTAAACACAAGTTGTAAAGTGGTGCTTTTGAATAATTCATTGTGGAAAAAGTCTGTTTTAAGGATCTGTCAATTAATTAATTAATAATTATTACAAATGTTAGTCAACTAAGAATTTAGTTGACTATCAACTACGAATCTCAGAAAGCCCTCAGCCCTATTATGGTCTTATAAAGTTACAGTTGCCTAATTACACACCCAGCAAACACAGAGCGACATAAACATTCATTTGGAGTCCTCTTTCTGGTCACGTGATGAATGTCAGTCGAATATTCACTCGTCTTTTAGCTCAGTTTTGCTTGAGAGAAACATCTGGCTCTTAAGCTGCTTAATGCTCTACGATGTTCACCAGCAAGTCACTTTGTCAATGTATTGTTTGGTGCCAGGTTGGTAAAGTAGAGTAAGTTTATCAGAGCTATTCCACTGAAAACAGCTGCCTGCTCTATCCAAACACAATGCTGATGAGAGCAGAAAGTAAACTGTAACAGCAAGGCTGAAGGCTGTAAAGCCTAAACGATGAGCTGAAGGTTGCTTTAAAAAAGACAATTGATCTGAGAACAGCAGAGTTGAATTGTTCTGTTTGTGTTCATCACTACATGTGGCTGCTTTTACAAAACTCACAAAGATATTGATCATTGCAGATTTCACAATCTTAAAGGCAAAAGTCCACCATTATTCCATAATGTAGTGCAACCATACACATTTTATTAACAGGTATGACTCCTTTGACTTAATTTCAATTCAGTTCACTTGAATATGCTTTACTGGCATGAGTGTAACAAAGAGAATGTGGCCAAAAGAGTTTGACTGACCGGAAAAATGATCTCCGCTCACAGTAAGCCTTCAGCTCTCTCTACCTACACATTTAACTCACACCTGTTCACTGAGACAGCTAGTCAGAGGCATTTTGGAAAGCGCAGTACAACAGGTGGACAGACTCACACAAGCCAAGGAGAGATCATCTCCTCTGCTATTACTGTTGTGTTGGTGTTAGATGATTCAGAGGCGCAGACTCCTCATGGTTTGCATCATCGTATTCTCTTTAGATTTGGAAACTAAAGATTCTTACTTTCTAAGACTTTGGGATTATTTTGTTTTCATGAATGTTTCTGTAGCATATATTTTTTAATGGATTGGGGGTTGCTAACCCAAAGCCCAACCATTCACCATTTCTGGTTTCTGGTCTGTTTTGGAGTAGATTTGTTACTCACCTCCCCTAGCCTATTGTCCTCCAGGTAATGGATTACAGTCTCAAAACGCATGGGACCAGATGTGTCCAAGCTGTCTCGCCACGTCAAGCTCAACCAACTCCTTCTTATCCATTTTTCCTTAACAGTTGAGGTTAAAAGTTCATTGTTGCCCTTGGAAACAGCAGTTGACAAAACAAATGCCTGTGCACATGCGAGTAAATGCACCAACGCAAGTCCGATACTGACCATAAACATAAACATTTATTTATTTTTGAAGCACATTTAGCTATTTGCCGTCCATATTTTTATGTGTTAAAAAGTGATTGTTACTGTTGCCATAATCGATCATGAATTAAATACATATAACACACTGAGAATATCAGAAAATGCTATTTTTAGCCGTACAACCCAGATGATCTTTCTTCGCTGTTTTCGTAGCTGTCATAACGCATTACACTTTTGTGCTCAGTGCTGATCCTAAAATCAATGGAGAGGAGGGAAAGTGTTCCTTGGCAACTTGAGGAAACAGCTTGTGCATCCATGTCACATTGTCATGTGAAGGATAGCCGAGGGCCACCTCAACAGTCTCGGCCTGCCTGTCTGTGAATTATTTATCGTAGAGAGACTGTGACATTTCTACACACTGCGAGAACAAGAGGTTGATGTCTCTCTCAGTGAGTTTTGCTCATAGGTGGGTTCGGTTGAAATATTTGACTCCTGTGTTTACATGATTAAAAGATACAGTAGTTCTCATTTTTATGCAGTCTATATAGAGTTTAGTGTGAGAACCAAAGGCAGTACCAGGTTTATCTCCTCATCAAAGCTGCTTTGGCATCACAAATATTTGCTCACTACACAACATATTTTAGCAACAAGGTTAATACCAGCCAGTTTTAAATGTTTACCATTACTGTGTAAAGCCATCCAATACTGCCATGATGTTCCACGTTATGTAGAAATTTTTCCTCTTCTCTTGCGCTGTTTTTAAACTGCCCAAATACTGCCAACAACATTAAATTAGATATACAGGATGTTAGTTGAACAGACACGAAGAAGCATAAGTACAAACTTCAAAGCTGCAGAACACAATTGAGATCCCGACTCCCCAAGGTCACCAGCGGCACCCACTGCTGCTTCTCTTCACTCAATGCAGTCGGCACAATCCTCTGGTTACCACAGCAACTCTGACTACAGACCTCCTGTAGTCAATCACCACATTATCAGCACATACATGCAGATGGCAAGAGGTGGCAATACACATGCACACAATTACTGCTCACACGCTCCATTCTCATTTATGTTCTCGTACAAATGTGTGCACGCTTCATCACAACCACCAACAATCTTATCACTGTTCTCTTGATGCATATTTGCCCAAGACTTTTCTGTTTTCAGTGTGAGCAGCATTGCCTCTTTCTCTGAATGTTCAAACTTATCTTGTGAAAAATCAGTCATAATAAGCCAGGTGAAACCATGGAAACTGTCTTAACAAAGTGGTTGGTTTTTAGATTTTAAAGTAAAATGTAGCTTGTTTTGGTTGTTTGGTTCTCATGGGGAAAATCTGTGCACATAAAATTTAAATAAAAGACCTTTATGGTGAGGGGTTTTGCCCATTCTTTATCATCAGATATTTTGCGCAGGTGGGGCCTTGATATAATGGGATATTCCTGCCTGATATTTCAAAGAGCAATGATAAACAATGATCTGATTATAGGGAGAGGCAAATCCAGGACCAAGATGGAATTTGGGGGCATTTTATTTATGTTTGCATCATGCTCTTGAGTCAGTGCACATACATGTAGGCGGACATTGGCACATTGGCCATTTTTGACTCGGTTTTGCCACTTATGCATCTCATATTGTGTTCAAATATCAGAACCACTTTGTTTAAAAAGCTCCCATATACCCACACCCTGGGAGGTAATCCATCCTGGTTCCCGCAATTTTTTTCCCTGCACACATCGCTGAATAAGATTCATATTTTACTAACTTTTCCTTTGTGAGACATTGCTGCAAGTTTGTTTCATCTCTAGCACTTCATGATAAACTACTGAAATGTCACGAACACCAGATGCACAATGTCTGACTCATAAGCCATCCGTCAAATAGACGCCTCCTTATATGTTCCCAAGGTCCTCCTATTGTACTCACAAGAAATACAGCAACAGTTTTAAGGCAGTCTTAGCTAAAAAAAAAAAAAAAAAAAAAAAGCCTTCTGTGCAAGCTATCTGTGTTGTGATGAAGTTGTACTGCTATCTCACAATGAAGCCTTATCTCTATTGTAAGTTGTGAGTACACTATTTAGACAAAGAGTGGAGGGCAAAAAGGAGAAGACTTATTTCAGTTATTACTTTTCTGCTCCTATTGTCATTTCTTCTTTATCAACCCCTCCTCTACTTCCTGTTACCATTTCCTCATATGAATGTCAACATTTTGAAGGTTAATAATAAGTTAATTGTGAGCGAGGATGCTTTGATATAGGGCTTCACAATCATGTCACTGGACAACATAGTAGAGTAATGTTTTATTTTGGATCCTGGCCATGGCTTTCCAATTCCTAATGCCTATGATTCGATTACACATCCATTAGTTCACTGGCAATCATGTCTTTACCAATAAATCACAGTTCTCTGCTGCACTCTATAGCTATCCAGCTCCACTGTACTGTACAGTAAAAACATGATCACATCTGCAGATTTGTGTCATACAAACTACCTTTTACCCTAAGATGCTTTGAATCCAGTTGGGGGTGAAAGTGAGTACACCCGGGAATCATTTGATTAGATAAACAGTCAATTTTAATCAAAAATGCCCCCAAAAATCACTGGTTCTGTTTTTAAAAACTCAAAAAGGTAAATGTTTTGTAGTTTTGTTAATACTGAATGTTCTTGGTATTGGAACTATAAGGTGGACAAAACAAAACATTTATGTCACCTTGGATATGTGGAGGGCATTTTTAACTATGTTCTGACATTTATATGGATCAGTTGATTAATACTGAAAACCATCAGTAGATCAAGTAACTGTTAGTTACAGCCTGGGATTAGAGGAGGTTTAGAGCTCCAACAAACATCTATTTCACAATTGATTATTTTCTTTATTTATTAGTCAACCCTTATGGCCATAAAAATCCTACTAAATAGATTCCTATATTCATTTTTCAGAGCCCAAGGGGGCATTTTCAAATTACCTACTTTATCTAACTAACAGTCATTACTGCCATATATGACAAAGATGTGCATAAAATCCTCACATTTAAGAATCTGGAACAACTCAATGAATATTTGATACTTTTGCTTTAAAAATGACTATAGTAGTTCTTTTTTTTTTTGTCAACTGACTCATCGATTATTCGATTAATTGCTTCAGCTCTATTGATAATAATTTCCCTTATTAGAATCATTATATTCTTGAAAACAGTCTGTATCTGGAGAGCTTCACTTATTGCAAGATTCACTTTGATGCAAGTCATTGTTGATGTGTGAGGACATCCCACTCTGAAACAACAGTCATGTCATATTCACTCAACCCCATACTGTATCATGCAGCACTCAGAGAGGCGAGGGCACAGTTTGTCAACAGCATCTCAACACTAAGACCTCTGAGGTCTGCGCCTGACAGCGTAACAAGAAGAGGGCTCCCAGAGGTGCTTTTTAAACAGTCCCCTCTTCTGCACTCCCTATATCTCTGCACTGCTCTATTCATGGATGTCACACATACAGCTGCAAACAGATTTTCACTTTATGGTCAGAACTGAGGTGCTGCCTAAATGCTGCCTTTCTCCTGTCATCTTGTTGTGATCATGTATCACTAAAATCCCTGCATTTGTCTCTTTGTGTTTTTCAGATATTTACACGCTATGGGAAGTGTTACACCTTTAATTCAGGCCAAGATGGTAGACCCCTCATGGTAACGATGAAGGGTGGGATGGGCAACGGCCTGGAACTGATGTTGGATATCCAGCAGGATGAATACTTGCCCGTATGGGGAGAGACTGGTAAGCTCACCTGGAGGCAGAGATGGAGACTTTGATTTAACTTAATTCGCACACACAGTGACTTGAGACTAAATCTCGGAACCCATCGGCTATTTGTCTCACAACAATTTAGCCTCTGGGGAAAACGGCTTATATTTTGAACTTTCCTGTGTAGCCAGTGGATATCTGGGCCGAGACCTTCTCTTCCGAGTCGCAGTCATTGTTCACGGTCCAATTAGCAACTTGAGACGCTAGAATGGAGTTGAAGTTGAGAGACAGCAGCTCTATAAACAGATTTCTGCATATAAATGTGGAAAAAATAATAACAAAAAGCTAATGAAAAGCTTAATCGTCATCACACAATAGCCAATGGGTTCCGCGATTGCATGACTGCTAATGCGTTCCTCCTCGTTTGCTCTCCACACAGACTGTTTACCTGCATGCAACAAAAGCATTCTCAAACGTGATTGGTAAATACTACTCAGATTACGAAAAAAAATACTACTCAGATACATTCCAAATATTACTCAGATTACAAAAAAAATACACTCAGAAAAGTAAATACTACTCAGATTACAAACGGGAACCGCTTCCGCTACCCAAATCTCTTTTACATTCATATGCCGAATCTGTTCTGCAGTGTTCTGTCTATAGAGATTACTTGAGACTGGACTCGTGAACAATTGTTTTTTTTCCCCATCGTTCTCCCTTCTTTCTTTCTTTCTTTTTTTGTTTCCGCTAAAAGTTTTTGTGCAGCAAAAACTGTAGACCAAAAGTTGACTTGACTTGACTTGACTTGGACTTGTGACTAAGAACTTGAGAGATGACTTGGACTTACAAAATGTGAGCATCTCTGCCCGAGGATACATCACATGCAACATCCCATCTCCAGTTCTGAAGACCTCAGCTAAAACCATAAGATTGGTGTTTATGTTTACCTTTAAGCAAGGACTTAAGGATAAAAATAGATCAATTGAGACAGAGGCCTTACTAGGCTGTTTTATACTTATTGCTAGCGCTTTTTATGTTAATTACGAAACCCCTAATCCATTTAGTGAAGTCAACATCAATATACTTCCGACCAAATAGTTAAAGATTTGTTTCATCTGTAGCAAACATAAGCAAATGTATGCTAAGTTATGCACCTGAAATACCAAGCCCTCTATATTTTCACGAGTGATGATCCTGAATAATATACACTTTGATCTTTTGAAATGCTCCCACTGTTTCCATGGGATGTTATCGACTAATCTGTATAAGACATATGGGTATTGATCATGAAAATTTTATTTCAATGTAATATAATTCTGTCACTTGTCAGATAGGCTTCAAGTCCACATGAATCAAACAAGAAGAACCATTTGCCAGATATAAATCAATATACACTACAGGCTCTTCCATTCAGGGCCGAGCCCCCATCAACACAGTGGAGGCTCTTCAGTGCCGCTCCAGCAGGCCCTGAAACCTAGACTTTAATGTGGCTGCATATGTTGCTGTGTGTTTGTATCAATATTTTATATGCACTCGGTAGTGAATGTAAAGATACAGTTCAGTATGGTCACAGAAACACTCTGATGATCATTATTAAACATGAAGCACAAAGCAGAAGGCTGTGAACATTATATTTTAATATAAAGCTGCACATACTCCAAGCCTAAATTATTTAAATATATAAATATATAATGCTTTTTATGTAAGATCATTATATTAATGATTCAATACTTTTATAAGAGATTGTGTGCATCTAAGGATGTAGTAACTACAGTATCCTTATTTTTGTATGATTTCATACTTTTTATGTTATTGAGGGTTTTTTTCCTGGTTTGAAGGTTTTGTCATTAATGTCAAAGTGATGGACATTGGCCATCGATTAGTCCCATCATAACAGCATTTAGGACCTGCTTGTGTAATCTGGCTGGATGCCGTGCAATGCATAATGTGCCAGTTCAAACGCCCGGGGCCTCATTTCTCAAAGCATGCAAGTTCTGAATGTGTGAGTAGGAAAACACGTACAACTTAATAAACAATAATGAATCTTACCTATTCAGCCATGGCCTTGTTCATGTACAGGCTCATTTTCATAAAGCAACACCCCCCAAAAGTCAAACATGTTCAACACTTCCCTTTTGCAGCCTGAACGTAGAGCAACTTCTTGTAGACAAAAGTAGCAAACAAGCAAAGGATTTATATTACATAAGTCTCATTTCATTTTGTTCTACAGCATTTATATAATTTACACACTTCATTGGTTCAAAGTGTTTATTACGAGTGAATGCTGTGAGACCTTGAGCCACTTGTTGTGCGCAATTTTATTGATGGTGCACCTGTGGTTACCCTATATACTGTACAATGTTGAACTTTCTCTCCATTAACCTGTCTTAAGTACACTAAACCAAACTGTTGTATTCAACCACAAGTTGTTTGTGCAAAGATAAATTAATAAACATACAGTATTGGTATAGGTGATTGGCAGATTATTCACTTCACATAATGGTCAAATAAAGACTTGTAGTACGCAAAATAGACATTGGGCACAATAACCCCTAAATTTAGTTCATAGATAGATGTTGTTTTTCTTGGTCAAAAGTGTTCTAAATGTATGCACGTCCTTAAGAACAAGAAGAAGAAGAAATTAATTAATCAGATTCAGCGCACAGAAATGGGTGCATGCATGTTTTAAGCTCAAAACTGTATGCAGAGTTGATAAATGAGGCCCCAGGTCTACACAAGTAGTACTATGTATATGCCATCCATCCATTTTTTATACCCACTTATTTCCTTCATCCTCTCATGGGGCTGAAACATATGCCAGCAGGCATTATATGAGAGAAAGGTTTCTCACGGGACAGGTCTGATTGTTAGTCTTAACACATTTAGACACTCACATTCACATATACAGACAATTTGGAGTTTTTACCTCACATGACCTGCATGTCTTTGAGCCGTACAGTAGGAGGAAACTGGAGCAATCAGAGGAAACCCAGGCAGACACAGTGAGACAGCTGCAAGCGTAAATTTCAAACCCTTCATGCTATGAGGCAATGACATTAAATATAGAAATCCAAGAAAATTTGAGTAGGCTGGTGTGATGATGTAGCCTGGCATTGCCAAACTAATTCACTAATGCGCCTGGAACCTCTCAATTAATTTTTGATTTCCAAGTGGCGTTATCAACTGCCGTAGACAAAAATGTCTCTGGATGCAACTGGATAGACCTACAACCAACCAGAGTAACGGATCACAAACTACAAGTGTAATGCTGAGCTACACAAGCGACACCTGTGGGTTGGGGCAGTGCTGGGTGTGTTTTGAAGCAGAAAAAAATGGCTACCTGATGAAAACTTTCTCAAATTACAGCTGAACAGTACACTGAAACGTGTTTCTGGAAACATCTGAGGTGGGAAATAGACAATACAGCATCTTGATTCATATTTGATCAGCGCTGCCTAGTTTGAGAGTTTGATCAGAGTTTTGTGAGTCTGGTGCATGTATTGGGTGGGCCTTGAGACTGGACTGGAGAGACCTACAACCAATCAGAGCAGCGGAAGTGTGCTGAGACTTCAAGTCTGAACCAGTGACACTCCTGTGTGATTGGCCCACCAAGGTTCTGGTCGGCTGGAAATCTGTCTGAATGTGAGGGGGTTGCTCCCACAGCAAATAAAACATGAGCTCAGCAGCTTAATCTGGTTACAAGATTTTCTTGTTAAAAATATAGCAACAGTACCCAGTCTCCTGGTTACATGAAATATTTTTTTAAGACAAAGCACAGGCATTAAAATAAATTTTAAACAGCTGTCAAATATGATCAAGTTGCCATCTTGTTCAAATGTTCAGCCTGCACATCCTTATTCCAATTGTATGAGGATGACAGATGGTCATGACTTAAAGATGATGTGCTTTTGCGAGCAAGAGCTTGTGTGCAACATGTATATTTTGCTGCTCCAAGCCTCAGGCATTAGCCTTTGCAGAAGCAGAAGATGGCTTTCTATTGAGTCTCAGAAGAGCAATTTGAAACATTTAAAGTCTGTCTATCTTTGTCAAATCTCTCATGCAGAATTCCAGCCGCATCCCTGAACCGTTTAATCAAAAATAGTGAGAACATGGCACTTAGGACGATACTGAATGACAAGTGGGGAGGGAAGGCAACAGGAAGCAGACCTCCTACTTTATCGCTGAGCCTACACTCAAGGAACTAAATCTCTGGAATGCCATCTGCCATCACCATGACAAGCAGTCCCAGGTCTCTGCAAATATGGTAGAAATATGTTTGCACAAATATAAATTTGATCCTCAATGTCATTGTGATGTTACCCCAATCTCGGTATCAAAGGGGCCCATCTGCTTCCTTTAAAATCTATACAGCCCATTGCTGTAGGCAAGGTTGCTGTCAGCTGTATTGATTTTCCTTTTATTTTCATCATCACTTATTTATTAATTTATCCATTCACTTTCACGTTTCCCCCTGCAGTAAATAAGACTCCTGTTGGGCATATATTGTCATCAACCTCTCTACTTAGGAAGTCTATGTTCTTTATCCTTTCACTCCTCATTCCAGCTATTGTGAACTTCTGAAAGAGGGAGGGAGGGAGTCCATAGATGTAGCTAATGAACAAGCAATTACTCTCTGGGAATTACACTTGAGATCAAAAATAGAGAACAAGTTATTAATACTTGTTTTATTCTGAAATACTGTTATTTTTTATTGTTCAGAATTTGATAGAATATCAGCTGTGGCTATACCACTGCTGTACTGCCAAGTTTTTTTAAATAACCAAGGCACTTCAACAAAAACCTTTATTTTGTGGGGGAAAAAAAGAGCTACCTCACAATTTTTGGAGTTAATCTGGCACCTGGTGACAGTTTACTTAATTGTTGGACACACCCTATTTGTAGTTATTTTTCTAACTTCGTTCGGTGTTTCACTATGGGAGTCCAACTCTGGAAGCAGTGACAGACAGGTCAACTGTGCACGGGCCACGCACCCTCATACTACCACTGATGACCGGCCCCTCCTAAATCATTCTCGCTTTCTTCCTGTGAAGAAACTATATAAGCTCCCTCAGCTTATCTAGGCTATCTTTGATATCTGCTCAACTGTTCATAGACGAACCGTAAAGGATAGTGTCGCCGAAGGCAGTTCCTGGCTTAAGTCTGGATTTGCTGAGTAAGTTAGCTTTATACCTGCCGGCGCAGCTGTTAGCTGAGCTGAGTACAGAGAGTTCAGTTAAAGTGTTACGACAAGCCAAGTCTTATTGTATGCAGTAAGCTTGGGCTAAACCCCGTCTGATAGCGCTACTGACCGACAGGCTACCGCGTTAAGACACGGCTTGTACAGCTGTATATTTATAGTATATCCCCCTTTTCCAGGCAATATGTCTTTGGCTACTACCCCCGCCAAAGGTGGGGGCATATGAGCATATGTTGCATGGGCACTAAACACGCTCAAGCGTCTTTGGCTGACCCCAAGTCATGCTCTCACTGCACATCAATGCCAGAAAAAATATTGGAAAGAAGGTTGAGAGTGGCTGTGACAACAAACCAGAACCCCTGTTTGTCAGGAGCCACAACCACCTCCCATCTGCCGTGAGCCACAACGAGCTGACATGATGGACACTGAATCCCCGGTCATGCCTCTTGTTTCTCGAGGAGCTCCTGGAAGTGGGACCGGGCTGTGAGGACACAGAGGGTGATGCCAACTCTGACATTCTCGGCGTGGACAAAATGGAGGAAGAGGAGGACAACACCACTTTTCCTGTTCAACAGTCCAGACCTCGCAGTGTGTCCGAAGCTGTACCCCAGTGAACGGCAACCTGTACGAGGTCTGCAGATGGGCCGCGTCCAAATTAGGGATTCAGTGGCCTGCAGCCCAGGATGCTCAGGGGGCAGAGAGAGACTTATATGACGGTGAGAGGCTCCCACTAGCCCAACTGCCGTCAGAACAACTCCTTCCAGCAGTGCCTGTCTGCCTGAAAGAAATGAGCAGGTATTGGTCCAGTCCTTTAAGAGTAAGCTCCCCACCAAAGGCTACTCTAAGCTAGAGATCCATGGGATGGGGGAACTGGGGCTGGTCGAACCCCCAGTGGTGGAGCCTTCAGTGGCTTATCACCTCCACCCTAACCGATGCTCTCTCTCAGAGGATGCATACCTGTAGTATGCAGTGCAGTCAGTGTGCTCTCTCAATGCTATGGCTGGACTGTCTGCATACCAGGCAGAAATCCTAGAGGAAATGGGTCAACAGATGAATGGTGGGGCACCTAACCCAGCCCTCTGGGATGAGCTCTGTGTGATGAATGACCTGATCTTACGCTCCTCACGAGGCACAGTACAAGGCTGTGGTCGTTTTATGGGACTTGCAGTCTCAGGTGAGCGAGCCATGGTGCTGAACCACTCAGGTTTGAGTGATGTACAGAAAGCAGAGGTTATGGACGCAGCATACGACCCCACCAAAGGTCTTTTTGGTCCAGCTCTGTAAAAGATGAGGGAGACTAGCACTCTCAGAAAACAAGAAGGTGAAGCCTTTGACCTCTGCCTACCCCGGAAACAAATCCCTCAAGCCCTCTCTGTTCCAAGGGCGGGCTATGCTGCACCCTTCCCATCCCGGGGAGGGAAAGAAAAAGTGTCCGACCTAACACTTCTCGCTTCTCCCTTTCTCCTTCCCTCAAAGAAGAGGAGGGGAAGGGAGGTGCGACAAAGCCCCGAAGTTCATGGTTCAGAGACCCTGATGAGTTCCAGTTCTCCAGGTGTGATCTCTCATTTTCTCTCCAGTAAAGTTCATGGGTAAGAGACTCAGGGGCAATGGGTAGCACAGTGTCAAGCGCTTCCACAATGTTCAGGAACACAAATAAAACATGCACTTTTGCAGCCTGGTCCAGAGCCCAGGGCAAAGTGCTTCTCCCAAAACAAAATAAAAACAAAACACTGTCATGGTCCATGATAGGTAGAACCTGAACGCTGCAGGCCTGCCTTCACAGGTCATTGACACCATTCAGAGCGCAAGAGCCCCGTCCACTCACTCTCTTTACAGTGGTAAGTTGCATGTTTTTGAGGAGTGGTGTGTCTGTAAACACGCCATTCCTTTTCAGTGCTCAGTGGTTGACCTGTTGTCTGTCCTGAAACACTTAGTAGACAAGGGGAAGGCCTTCTCTACAATCAAAGTCTACCTAGCGGCCATCTCAGCTTGTCATGTGGGCTTTGGAGCTTAGCCGGTGGGGCAACATCCTTTAGTTGGTCGCTTCATGAAGGGTGCACACCACAAGCTCCTAGTTTCCAGGTCCCTGGTTCCTTTGTGGAACTTGTCAGTTGTGCTGGATGCCCTCTCTCATCAGACATTTTCGCGCTTAGAGGCAGTGGAGATGAAGTTTGTTTCTTTTAAAACAGTGTTGCTCTTAGCTTTGACACCGGAAAAGCGGGTAAGTTATTTGCAGGCTTTTTCCATCCGCCCTTCCTGCATGCAGTTAGCACCAGGACTTACCAAGGCCTGCATGCGACCCAATCTGGTGTTTGTGCCTCAGAAGTCAGCCTACACGTGTCCCACAGTGGAATTTTGGCTTTTCATCCTCCACCCTTTTTCTCAGGGGGGGAGGAGAGGCCTAACACATTATGCCCGGTCCAGGCCCTACATGTGTATGTGAGCAGGTCAGCTGGGTTCAGGAGAACTGATCAGCTATTTATGTCTTGGGCCTCTCCCCATAGAGGAAAGCCATTGTCCTGTCAGAGGCTGTCACACTGGATTGTGTTATTTATGACTTTAGGAGATTGGATGCAATCTGGGAGGTGTCTATATCTCCCATCGTAAAACACTGAAGTTAGAAAAAGAACCTTGGGTTACTTAACGTAACCTTGGTTCTTTGATAACAGAGTGAGGTGTTTCACCATCATTTCCCTCCTTGCATAGACAAGGACCTTCCATAGTTGGTCACACCAATGTGACTCCCATAGTGAAACACCTCACTCTATTATCAAAGAACCGAGATTACGTTAAGTTACCCAAAGTCACTCTCCTGGTTACTTTGCAAGATGGCAGGCGGCTCCAAGGTGACTGAAACCCTGCGACAGCAGGTTATCCAGATGCAGGCCAAAGGGATGACCTTCTCAGCCATTGTAAGATGGGTTGGGCATTCCAAGTCTTGTGATTTCAAGAATATTGAAACTATAAGGACACGGATTAATTTAAGTCCCTCAAAAAGGCCGGTCCTCCTCGTAAAACAAGTGCGCAGCAGCACAGGGTTATGCAAAGACTCAATAGGGGAATCGGTTCAACACTGCAGCTGGAGTTGCTCACAAGTTCAGTGCTGAACAGGGCAAGGATCTTACACTGTAAAACGGGTTACGCAGTTCCTTGATGCTAAAAATATTGAAACAGTCTAATGGTCAGCCCAGAGTCCAGATCTAAATCCCATAGTAATGACTAAGAAACCCATTACAGTTATTTAACTGTGGAAGAGGCTGCAAGGAGAATGAACCAAGATCAAACCAGAGCAGTGGGTGTAAACTAGTCCTAATGTCCTTTGGGCACAGATGTGCTGAAGTCATTCAAAGCAAGAGCCTCTACACTTCCTACTCATTTTTGATTCCTATTACCCTAACCCTAGTACAGCCAGTGACGTGCAGTCAGGGGAGGCAGGTGAGGCTGTGCCTCCCCTGTCATCATGAGAGGAAAAAGAAACGAAATAATATAATAACACAAGTATTAATATTTATCCTCTGGACTATGATTTTGGTGTGGTTCTTAATGTATTTTGACCATTTTTATAGTAAAAATCGCAGAAAATTCTGTATTTCCTGCTTAAATAAACGGAGTCTCTTCAGAGACGAGAGGTGAGGCACGGACAGCCGAGCCTCCCTCCAGATTGCGCAATCACTCAAACTGGATTGAGCGCGTGCAAATGGCGCGTGCTTGTTCCCATTTCTGTGTATGTTTCCAATATGATGGTTGAGGACACTTTTATGTAATGCAAGTATACGTCTTCTTTTCCATGGTGTTCAGTAATGTATTTTACGTATGTGTGTAATATTTACACCTTATTGATGTGACATAAATCCACAGGGAAAATGCTGCCTTGAGGCAGGCAGTACCTCTGCCTCAAGGCGATAGTGAGCAGCCTGATAGCCTGCCACCAGCCAGGTCACGGTGAACTCTGACCTGTGTGCAAAAAGTAAACACAAGAAGTGTGCTGTGTGACGCTGTAGAGCTTAGCGACAAGCTGTCATTTCTCGCCCTGAAAATGGAGGATTTGATTTCTAAACTAAGAAATTTTTCAAAGCTGGACTTTCAGTCAGTAAAGGTAAGATATACTGCAATATACAGTCATTTACAGTAAAGGTAAGATATACTGCAATATACAGTGGCACTGGTGTTTTAAAATGGTTTTCAGCATCCTGTTTGCTCCTATTCTCTCTTCTTCTCTCGTCCTATCCTATTGGCATCCTACTGTATGTTTGTAAATCTGACTTGTGAGTCAGTGCCTCCCCAACCCCAACCCTCACTGCACGTCACTGAGTACAGCAGTGCTATAGACACAGTGGTTACTGATGATACTGTATTAATCAAGAATAAATATTTTGTTCTCTAATTTTGATATCCAGTGTATGTTTTATAATTTAACATGTGTTTGTTATATTGTTTTTTTTTTAGATTGTGTTTTTCACTCACTGCCTGTAACATATTCCACCGTTACAAAGCTTTTTATTCATTTGATTTGTAACAATTGCGGCAGAGTAGATCATGCAGGCCCATGCGTGTATGCAAATTATCATCCCTGTTGTAAATGTCCTAACCTTCTTTTTTTTAACAGAGGAGACATCGTTTGAAGCCGGGATCAAAGTTCAGATCCACACCCAGGAGGAGCCGCCATTCATAGACCAGCTGGGCTTTGGAGTGGCACCCGGGTTTCAGACTTTTGTCTCCTGTCAGGAACAACGGGTATGCTTTGAGAAAGATGATAAAATACAGACAATACAAGAATATATGAAGGCACATGTCAGGGAGAATCTGTATGTTAATATTGGCCTTGAAATGTAATTTTGAGGATTTTGTGTCTGCAAATCAAACAAAGGATGCAGATATAAAATGAGCCACTCCAACTTTAATAACGATGATGATTACCTTTTATTTTTGTAGCTTTTAAAAACAATGTTGCAAGGTGTACTTCATAAAAACAAAAAAGCATTAATATTGCAAATGATTGGTATAATACAAAGTTCTTTTAAGTTAAAGTTTAAATATGCAGAACCTTTATTAAAAGCTATATTTAAAAAAAATAATAATAATAATAGTAATATTAATAATAGTAATAATAATACACCCACGGGGGTGAGGGGTACAGAGGGGTATATTTATCATTCATTCATCTTCAACCGCTTATCCGGGGGCGGGGTCGCGGGGGGGCTGGAGCCGATCCCAGCTGACATCGGGCGTGAGGCGGGGTACACCCTGGACAGGACGGCAGTCTATCACAGGGCACATAGAGACGAACAGAGACAGACAACCATTCACACCTAAGGGCAATTTGTTTTAGAGTCATCAATTAACCTAACACGTGCATGTCTTTGGATTGTGGGAGGAAACCAGAGAACCCGGAGAAAACCCACGCAGACACGGGGTATATTTAGTCAGAATTAATTTCATTTTTTCAAATTTGACGGGTTTGACAATGACTTTCTGTCACGTTCTGTTTACATTGTACCAGCCAATAGCGGCCGGCATTGCAGGTTGCCAGCGTTGTCTGTTGTTAGGCTACGGAAACAAGGAATCATTTTGAGTTGAGAGCTAGCTAGCAAACTGATTACACACCACTCAAAGAAAGACTTCCAGTTGAAGACTGGCTAATGTTAAATACTGTAAAATTAATTGATTAGTAGAAATCAGTCGTTACCCTGTATGATTCATCACTGGACATGGTGCAGGCTGATCGCTTGACACACTCGGCAAAGAACCTGGAAACCTGACTGCTGAAATCATGTTTTTGTTGTTGCGACTACGATCTTGAAACACTAGATGGCGGTGCTCTGCTCATTCTCCATATCCCATCTTTAAAAGCGGAAAGGCATAGAGGTGCAATAACTGCATAAATCTTTAGTGTAAAAATGGTTTAATAGGTTTTAAGTAGTGATTTAAAGACAGACACTAAGGTAGCAAAATTAATTCTAACAAGAAGGCTGTTCCAGATTTTGGGGACCCTGACAGAAAATGCACATGTCTCCCTTAGTCTTAAATATAAATAAAGGGGACCATGAAATTAATTAAATGTAATGAGTAAAACTTAAGTTGTTCGAACCAGAGCTAGCTACTTTATTAAATTTGAATCAAAGATGAATATCTGGCACTAGGCTAGGAAGGAGTCAGGTTATCAGAGCTATCATTCAGTTCTGATGTGTTTATTGACCCAAACAGAATTGTATCAGGTTTTTCTTCACTGAGCATGTCAGATGGTGGTTCCCAGTTTTAACAGACACATAAAGTTGTGTGTCATCGGCATAGACAAGATATGATATCATTATTCAGCCAAGCTTTCTTATGACTTTGAGCCAAGTTTTTACCATACAAACTGCCTAGAATGTGTAAATAGCATTCTGTGGATAATTCAACCATTAGTGATGTTGCTTATGTCTCTTCAAGTCCTGATAGAGATTGACATAAATCAAAGATTTTTTAGTCTTCAAAGTGGAGATATAAATCAGCGTGGCTAGTACTAATAATATGATTTTCCTTTCCTGCTTTATTTCTGTCTCATTGTCATAGCTAAGGTAGACCCTATTTTAGCCTGCCTAGCTTTGTGGGTGGTTTAGAAAAAAACTCACCTTGTGACACTGCACATCACCTAACACTTACAATCAGACATTCGTGTCAGATTTTCAAAAGCCAAACAATGTTTCAAATGTGAAATCCAGTTTTCACTCTGACAGCTTCCAATTTGATTGCTTTTCTGTCCCAGATGTCACTGTTCCTGTTTACATGGACGCTTAAAATTGGACAAGAAAATTGCCATCCAAACACCTTGTCTCGGGTGAACATACATCAACATAATTAGTGATGTATCCTGGGATCATTGTGAGTGTTTCAGAGCTTTAAGCCTCAGACATCCTGCATGGCCCAGGTGACCCTGCCAGGATTGATCAAGCCCTGGCCTGTGTCCCAGTACCACTCAAACTATCCAGCTCACTCCCCTTGATCCTCAACCATCTGGAGGATCTTTCTGTTGCCTCTGCGGCACCCCTGATGAGTCTGTCGTGTCTGCCCCTTTCACTCCCATTATCTGATAGCTTTACTGAACATTCACAGGCAAGTCAGTATCTCAATCATTTGAAATTTGGCACAAGCTATTCAGCTAGCATGGTAAGCTTGTCAGAAACCCTTTCTGTGGGGTCTATAATATCTAGACAAATGGGATATATTCTGAAAATATTTAATATTTTGAATGTTAAACATTTATGAGGCAAATATTGTCTCTTTACTCTTTTGCATTTATCTCACAGCTTGCATTGTCAAAGATTAAACCAGTGGTTCACAATCTTTTCGGCTTGTGACCTCAGTGACAGTGACAAGTTGGGCCCCCTTGTCACATTTCAGATCTATGCATTGTTTGCAGTTCAACCAAAGGTGATTTCCTCTCTAAACTTCTCAGGTGGTTACATTTAAATAACTTCTAGGGTTCCAAAGAGGTAAAATTTCACCCCTATAAAAGAACAAATATTAAAGAAAAGTCCAGTTATCAATACAAATTTGTATAGCAGAACCTATGTGCAGAACTCTCCTAACCAACTATCAGCTTGTCAGATTTATCATATGACCCTTTGGAAGGGTTTAAACCCCAGTGTTGAGAAATTTTGGACTAGTTAAAACTAGCTCCACCTCAGTAACATGCTACTTACACATTGTTGCATTAGTATTTACATCTGATAATGTTGTGTATAATACTTAGTCACAGAGGGCATTTTACTTTAGATTGACAAAATTTACTTTTGATACTTTAAGTACATTTATTGTTGAAGAAATATTTTGAATGCAGGACTTGTAAGGGAGTATTTTCACCATAGAAATATAATCAGATAGAAATAAAGAACATTGAGCTGCTTGTCATAGCCATTTGACTAGTACATAACAAAAATTGTTGTTAGTTGTCTTGGTGACCAAACAGTTCAGCGAGTCCGTAAAGTATGTCACAGCTCGATGGAAATGGACAAACGCAGCTCAGAAGACGTTCTCCAGAGTGGTGGGGAGTGAGAAGGAGGGCCCATTAAACCCAGTGTCAGCGGGTCAGTGGACTAGCCCGCTGTTTGGCTCATTTTCTGTAGCCAATGTAGCATGAAAGCACAGCGAAACCAGCAGCCAACCAGCAGACGGCTGGCTAGTTAACTAGCTTGCCAACTGCAACGTGCCCCCACACCACACCAGTCACAGAAAACGAACCAAACAAAGTTGTGACTCATCTGGCAACAGTAATGTGCTTTCCTATGCTGTGAAAAGAGTGTGTGGATGGAGCATTAAGTTGTTAAATTTAACTAATTTAGTGGCTGGCTCTCTATATGCTCATGCAATTATTAACTTATACTCCACTGGTTATTTGGCCATTTAAAGTTCGGATTTTCACATTGTTGTATTGGTACTTTTACTTTACTAAAGGATCTGAATACTTCTTCCATTCCTAAACAAAATGTTTAATCTGGGTATTCAAAATCGTCAGGTTACATTGTGCATATCTCTCAGGGATTGCGCCACCCAGGAGAGTATCATATTTGTCACCGGCCCTGTTCAAGGCTTTTGTTGGACCTTTTAGAGTTGAAATGAGGCGTCACATATAAAAAGCACTGCACTCTCAGCACTGTGCTGTGTTTTGAAGGACAAATGCTTTTCCACTTTCACACAATGAGGTTTAAAAACATAATTTTGTATTTTGACCTATATTTCAGATTGAAGGCAAAAAGTCTACACCAGACTCATCAATAACATGAAGTTGCAAGACTAGTTACTTTTTAGGTGGAAAAGGATTTTTTTTGTTAGCTGAAAATTGAACACAGTGCAATTTAAGATACTGATCAAATTTGTGGGTCCCTTGCGGACCTTGGGTTCTCATGCTGTTGAGATAGTTACAAACGTGGTGCATTAACATTGTTATAGAAACTCAGACTTTCTCCTGTCAGCTTCTGGAAGTCTGTTTTTCTCAGTGAAATGAAGTGAATGTAGGTTATTCCTCTGATCTCTGAATAATTCTGCAGGTGTGATGGTGAGCATACAGCCAAATCATATACTCTGGCCCCTAATTTGCTACAGAACCGTGTATAATGAATGGAGGAGAGAAGGGGATGGTTTTGGGGTGATCTCAGTCCCTCCACGTCCACACTACCAGTGAGTGCGTTCCAGTGTCAGTGAGCTGCAGCAGGATTTTGCATGCTGCCTATGTCGCGTCTGCAGGAAACGGCCCCTCTTTGTTTTTCTCTATTTCTCACTAACACCCATACTTTTTTCCTTTCCAACAGTCATTACAATTCCTCTAATACAATTCCTCTCTCTTTAATATGATTCCCCCTCTCTCTCTAGCTCTCTCTCTCTGTTTATTTCATTGGCTGGCAGGCTCACTCTTCATTAATCTAATGCAGTTTGCTCATTCATTCATTCGACTGCCTGCTTCAGCAGTCCTGTAGTGTAAAACTGTCTGGGTCTTTCCAGCTGGCCAAACTGTCACTCACCATGATTTCACAAAAGAAAAATATGCAATTTTTCCCTACTTAACATAAAAAGCAAGAATGTTTCCTCTCCATCCTCTTCTTTTGTTGTCGACAGAGTCATGCTGACTCTCACATTAACCCCTTATTTCTTACTTTTCGATTTGCTCTGTCTCACTCAAGCCCCATTCACACTGGCAAGTTATTGCAGGGCTGTGCGATGCAGGGACAGATCTGTTGCGTCTATGTGAAAGGAAAGCTTGCAGTCTGTCTTTGTCCTTGTCTCTACTGACAGTTTTGCCACTATAATGTATAAAGTTTCCTGTTCCTTCATTGCGACACTGTTGCACCGCCCTACAGGTTGCAGTCTTAATATCAATAATTTTACTCTTCATGGTCGTTAACAGTGTGTCCTGGGATCTCTTACACCAGATTCACTTTTGTCCACACACACGGAATTTAGCTTTTGCAGAAGTTTAACCAGTGGGAAGTAATGTTGCAAATTTGCAGAGGAATCACTTAATCTCCTGATTCGATTTTTAATCGCAGCAATCCTGTTAACTTGAGTGTGCTGTACAGTATGTGTGAACACTGCACCGTATGAACATGTTGAATATTGCCTTGGGTTATTAGTAACTAAATCCAGTGCACGACACACTTGGCTGCCTCTTTGCACACCAGTACAAATTGTAAAAAGCAGGTCCCTAAATCAAAACAGTGGCCTTTAATTTATTGCTGTGTGAGCACTCAGTGATGCACTGTTTAAACTGATGAGGCGGAAACATGGGGGAGCTGTTTTATAGCTTCCTACTTCATTTAATGCATCAAATTTCAACTTTTTTTAAGGTTGTCAGGCAGCTGAAATCTAAATTAATATTGCTAATATTTTCATATAAATGTCAAAAAGCACTCTGTTGGAGTGATTTCAGTTAGCTTTTCCTACATGATGCAACCTCACATATAAACAAGACTCATTGGGGGTTGTGGGTGGTATATATTTTTGTTTCAATTCAAAGGTTTTAATAATCGTAGAGTCTTTTTTTATAGTTAACTGAATACTGAATAGTAAGATTATTTTTTGGCAGTTTTTCAAGCCTTTATATTACAGAGGACAGATATTAAATTGGGTGGGAGAGAGATGGGTAGACATGCAGCCAAGGGCTGCAGGTCGGAGTCGAGCCCGTGGCCGCTGCCTCAAGGACTTTTATCCTCTTGGGGTCACCTCCTACATGGGGTGACTGCTCTAACCACTCAGCCACCGGCCGCCCCAGAGATGTATATATATCCACATAAAGTAGATATTGTATTGCACCGGTTGTACAAGAGTGATAGAAAATGTACATTTGTGGATCAGAAAAAACATGGAAACATGCTCTGCAGCAAAATTGTTCAGAGTGTTATCTTCGACATCACAGCTCTACTATAGATCTGATGCTATTCAGTTCCAGCATGAAGAGTGGGCAGTACAATGAAAGCACCAAGGGAGATGGGGAATAGGAGAAGCGTAGGAGAGAAGCTCCCACAATGAGCACCACTATACACATGTATTCACCATGGATCAGGAACGAGATATATTTTCTGTGCCAATTACAACTAGAGATCAAATCAGGCCAGGGGTATAAAGTGGTCGGGCAATGGCACCTTCCCTACTTTCTACCCTTCTGCTTCTGTACATGTAGCAAAGGTCCATAGGTGGGATTTGTACCCCGGGCGGCTGGCAAACACTGAGCTTAGCTAGAGGCCATCCCTCTTATATAGACATATTGACAGAAAGTACAAGGGCAATTGACTGTATTAAGAGACTCCAGGAAATACAACAGACAGTATGCTCTTTAACTAAATTGGTTCTGCTCTGTTGCTTCTCTCTCAGCTGACGTATCTGCCTCCACCGTGGGGAGACTGCAAGGCCACAGCGATGGACTCAGACTTCTTCAACACTTATAGCATCACGGCCTGCCGAATCGACTGTGAGACACGATATCTGGTGGAGAACTGC
Source organism: Echiichthys vipera (assembly GCF_963691815.1). Classification (NCBI taxonomy): domain Eukaryota; kingdom Metazoa; phylum Chordata; class Actinopteri; order Perciformes; family Trachinidae; genus Echiichthys; species Echiichthys vipera. The sequence goes on along the minus strand of NC_139825.1, from coordinate 17,266,157 downwards.
AACTGCAGGATGGTCCACATGCCTGGTAGGCTGTATATCTGCATGAATTCATGAAGATGAAGATATCACGGTGTCTGTTGTTGGAAGTGGTTTCATTTGAAATTGTGGTGACAAGAACAATTCTTAAGGAACAAACTGCTTTTTTCCAGCGAGTGCACATCATCAGACACTTTCACACTCCAGGGAATCAGAAAACTCTTTCACTTTTTGTGTTTGCAGTATTTACAGCTGGCATTTGCCGTCTGCCTCCTACATTTAATTACTGTGTGGTATCTCAGATGGCAAATTGAAAAGGAGTTTGGCACAGAGGAAGCATTCGAATTTGGCCTCTGTTAACCCGCACTCACCTGTCCAATAATTGTTAATGTGTCTCTCCTCAATCAGGGTCACTTTCAGCTCTGTGTTTGCACATCCAGAGAGAGCCAGGCAATCTATCTGTGTAATAATCAGGATTAGCTGCTATCTTTTAGTGATGTGCAGTTGATTAATGTTAGTCTCCCCTTCTACAATCCTTGGCTCCTATTCATCTCTGCTATCTCCCTGTCATTGGAGGGATTTTAAAGAGAATGAAACAAAATGCAGTGAATAATTGCTGAAGGGAAATCATTTCCTCTACATCTAGGACATGTCTTTTTTCCTGGGTTGAGGGAGAGGGATGGCTCAACTGCCACTTGAAAGAAAGATGGAGAGGCCGACACAGACAGAGGTGACACCGACTGAAAGTAGCGACGTGAGGCAGCGAAAGTACAAAAGTTAATGATATCAATTACGAGATGTGATCACATTTGGGATGAATATCCAGCGGTGATACAGTCGATAATGACAGTCTAAGACCAAATAAATTACAAGCCCAGATCTTGTCATCCTTTGTGCTTATTATTTTTCCTTTCATCCCTCTTTTTGTTCATACTGAGAACATTGTCTTTCTCCTGTCTGTCCTTAGGAGATGCCCCATACTGCACCCCAGAGCAGTACAAGGAGTGTGCAGATCCTGCCTTGGGTAAGGAGATGAGCCAGCGTGTGTGTGTGTGTGTGTGTGTGTGTGTGTGTGTGTGTGTGTGTGTGTGTGTGTGTGTGTGTGTGTGTGTGTGTGTGTGTGTGTGTGTGTGTGTGTGTGTGTGTGTGTGTGTGTGTGTGTGTGTGTGTGTGTGTGTGTGTGTGTGTGTGTGTGTGTGTGTGTGTGTGTGTGTGTGTGTGTGTGAGGGGGGGGGTGTACTCTGTTCAACGTGTATGTCCCACTGTTCAAAGCCCCTGATCCATGCTGATAACAGATAATAGTGTGCCTTCAGCCTCATGGTAGCCATTCTAAACCTCAGGCCTGGCGCTGAGGCTCTACTTTTCACCCTCCTCTGTCTCTCCATCAGCTGATACCTTTCAGTCCTTTCTGGTTTTTCATTGACTTTCAATCTTTCACTCTATCGTGACACAGACTCACATGTTTTCCTCTGGATCCTGTTGTATTTCTCGGACTCTGTTGGCATGTGTCTATTATCTTTTATATTTTATAAGGGTCTCTTCGGTGTCTCACAAGTTTTCCTTGACACTTTTCACTCTGCTTGCATTTTGTTTGTCATCCTGGGGGGATATTAAATCTATCTGTCCCAGTGTCATCTCTCTTTCAGTCTCACTGTCCTCTCCCACCTAATCTATTTTCCAGACTTTCTTGTCGAGAGAGACAATGACTACTGTGTGTGCGAGACACCATGCAACATGACACGCTATGGTAAAGAAATGTCCTTTGTCAAGATACCCAGCAAAGCATCAGCTAAGTACCTCGCCAAGAAATTCAACAAGACAGAGCAGTACATAGCGTAAGTCACATTCCTATGTCCTATTTATCTGCTGATAAGCGTGATATTTTTTATCCAGTTTTACACATTACCACCTTGTTGCTGTTCAGTCTTTTACTTCTGGATGCTTAAACTGAAAACTATGGATCATCTAACGGTGGGATAACATGCGGCGTGGCACAAATCAGGCCAGGGGCGTAGAGTTGTGGTGCAAAGACCACTTCCCTGCTTTACACCCGCCTACTTCCGCCGCCCTTGCTCGGACCACACACATTTTCAAACTCAGCTGTCATTTTGATCTCAACACATCTGTAAAGTTTGTTCATGGTAAAGTACATAGAGTAAAGCTTAATTCACAATTGTTTTAAGTTGATCAAACCACGTCAATAAATAATCATCATTAAAGCTGTACTGGAAATCTTTTGATGCATGGTCTCATCATTTCAGTTTACTCTGTAACATAATTTTAGTGTTTGAAGTTGCTTTCCCTTTAAACACCTTGCTTAAAGGCTGAACATTAACAGCTGTAAGCCATTCACATTTTCAAATTTCCATAGAGGGGACGAAATTGAATAAGAAGCTTCTAGTCAGAGCCTGACTTGACTATAATCGTCCAAGTATGTACTGTTTCTTTGCCAAATCTAATGAAAAGATCAAACATAGTTCAAGGATATGAGGCCTCTCTTACAATAATAGTTGAATCTTTTATCTGTTTTTCCCAGCGGAGCTGTTAAAGACAAGATAATTACACCATATGTAGTCAGAGTGCCGCAAAAACCTTTCACTTCTCCCTGCTGAAAGTTTTATTTAATTCCCTGTGGATAGATGTGAGTCCATTCAGTTCATGTTTTGACTGGCCATATTCTATGCAATGTCAGTCTGATGAGCATTAGCTGGGACTGTTATCTGAGCTGGGCACAGTGTTTAGTGGTGTGAAACTGAAATCTGTGACAGTGGACTGTCTTCTACTGGGAATCACTAACACAGCGAGAGAGGGAGAGCTTCATTGGCATTTTGATCACAGCTTTCATCAGATGTATTGCAGGTTACTCACTGACAGTAAGCAAGAATCAGTCAAGCCTCAAGCTGACACCTGACAGAGGGCCTAGGAATCGCAAGTAAATGCCCAGGAATATCCAAAAATAACAAGATAATAAAAAACACCAAGATGAGTGATTTCCAACCAGGGGCACACCTGCTTCTGCATCTGCTAAGTATTCATGTGGAAAGATGGTAGTGAAGCCCAACTTATTAAAAAAAAAATGTAATTAAAAAAATAGAAACCTCAATTTAATTTAAAAAATACATTGAGTTAGATGTAATACCTGAACACAATTTTGGACGCATGGATACTAGTTAGCAAACTGTGAAGTCTAACAGCTGGCTACAGTAAAAGTATTGAATTAATTATTTAAATAGATAGCTTTATGTGATGTATAAACTATAGAAATATTAAGCTAAGAGTAGGCTAAAGGATAATTAGTCAAAATTTGCTATAAGTAATATTTGGTTGAAATACTGTAGTAAAGTCAAAGTAACAGAAACAGTAACAAAAAATGGGTGGGTTTATTATTTAGCACAGTATGGAGCTACAGAGCAATGGCTAGCAGTCGCCCAAAGTCTCATTTGATTCGGTTCATTTTGGTAAACTCCAAAGTTCAGGATGAGTCATCAAGCATTTGAAACTAAGAAGAGACATTTTTCGGCATATATTTGGAAGCTGTTGTGATAACTCCAAATTCCTTCTTTGAAAAAGCTCTGTGAAAACGTATTTGAGCTCATCTGACAGGGCTGTGGGTATATGTAAAAAAAATAAAAAAAATAAAAAAAAGTGTTTTAGGTGACTGACTGAGATTACTTCCGCAGGCGAGGAATTAAGTATGGTGATTGTTTTTCATGGTGTTCACTAAGTATGTTTTATGTGCTTTTAATAAAGTATGTGGAGTCAAACTGCAGAAGCTGGAAGTATATCTCCCATAATTTGCATGAAACATTCAGATGTGTGCTCATTTTGTATTACAGTGGTACATCTCCATTTCTACATTATCAGATGTAATTTGCATTTCAACTTAGCCCTCGGATTCACCAGCGTGTATTTTAAGACACATCATTACTTGTATTGATTTAGATTTAAGTAATAAAACAGTGCACCGAGGACAACTTGCACGTAAAGAGAAACTACAAAGTTGAGTTACGGTTTTGATCTCAACTCCAGTGGGGTGTGAAGTCTGGTTTGGCCCACAGAGAGGATATTCAGGATTAAAATAATAGTCTGCTCTGCCCTGGGCTTTTAAACTGTTCTCTATTGTTTTTCAGTCTTAGACATTTAACACAGCATGAAATCAAATAGCTGTTATACTTTCCTTTGTTTCCCTCAATGACCAGAACCACCTAGGGGAAATTAGTGACGGCGGGTTTTTTGCACAACTCGATGCATCGGTTCTGTTATCTGCAGGGAGTGGCAAACTCACCAGTCATCCTCTCCGCCCAAGGAAACTGATTTTTAAAAAGTGTATACAATATAAACAGGGATTTGAATATTTGACTTAAGACTGTGCTTTCTCTGTTTACAGTGATAACATTCTGGTCCTGGATATCTATTTTGAAGCGCTGAACTACGAAACCATTGAACAAAAGAAAGCCTATGAATTGGCAGGTCTTCTGGGTAAGAAAATGGCTGTTGGATGTTTTCATGGGAATAGATAATATGCAGTATGCAACATGACAGATGCCTTTCATACTAAGTGACAGTAACACAAGTGTTTGCATTTTTATAATAGGCGTTCAGGTCCCAGAAGACACAGAACCGTCTCTTTGATCCATCATGGCTTTTTAACATTTTCTTTTTCAAACATCTTTGTTTGTTGTAACATTTCTCACCAGATCTTATAAAAAGATACAAAATACAGCTCAAAGCTGTTTCTAATGAATGAACAGTTCTCTTTTGTGTTAAGCTACAATTTGTGTCTTCTTGTTTGTCTCTCCAGGTGATATTGGAGGTCAGATGGGTCTCTTTATCGGAGCAAGCATCCTCACTATTCTCGAACTCTTTGACTATCTATATGAGGTGAAATATCTCTTTTTAAAATCACCATTATCAGGAGCCTCTCACTCACATCTAGTGCAATGCATTGTTTAAGGAAATGTGTACTGCTCCAGTATTATTGGAATTACTTGCTCATTAAATGGAGTTTTTCCACACAATTTTATTGTCTGCACAAGGATGTGTTTTAGCGAGCATGACGGATGCCGTGTCCCTCACAACCCAGCAGCCCATCTCTGTGAGACACACACATCTCGGCAGCAGCAACTCTGAATACATTAACATTTTCGGATGTATTTTATTTTAGATTAGTCAGGATGTCTCTGTCCCTTCTAATTAAAGTAACTCTGTTGCATACTTCCGCTATGCCTTCCCTTTTCCCAGTGCAGATAAACGAAATTCGAGCAGTGCCTATTAATGTGCAGGTTAAAGGAGGAAATATATTTATAAATGCATAAAATCAATATCTCTTGAATTTCACTTTGCCTGAACCTTCCAGCACATGTGGGAAGTTGTTTTGATTCCAAATGGTCAGTGATGGGTCTTCTTGCCTATTTTCAGGTGATCAAGTACAAGCTGTGCCGATGTGTGAAGAAGAAACACAAAGGCCGCAACAACAATGATCGGGGAGCTGTGCTGAGCCTGGATGATGTGAAACGCCATGTCAGTAGTCTGCTGCTAAGTAATTTCACTGTGTCAGACTGCATTTCTTTGACAGGGGCACACTGTCTTCTTTGTCTTCACTGGTCTCAACTGCAGCTCAACTGAGTGAAGAAGGACGATATGGCAGCAGTGGTGGTGGTGGTGGTGGAGAAGAGATAGAGATGGGGAAAGCTAGGGAGAGAAAGACTTGAGAGACGGGAAAGGGAGTGAAGAGGTGATTGGGATGTGAGGGAGAGAAGTCGAAGAGCGGAGCGGCTTGAATTTAATCAAAGCTTGTGGATGGGACCAGCGGGGACTGGCCAGAATTAGAGCTTCGGAACGTGTGACAGCTCACTTATTTCAAAGTGTAAATGAAGCCAGTTCACTTTAATTGTAAGCCTGAGAAAAAAAAGGGAAAGATGAGCTCCTCCTCTGATTGGCTTTTCTGTCTTACTTGGTAGTCTCTTCATCCATCTTCATTATATTCATCTATTATTTTTTTTAACTCCAGAGTATTTCTTGGGAATCTATTTCCTCTCTGGCCCAGCTGGGTACTGCTGTTGTGTTTTTATGACTTTAAGGTTTCCTCAAATGCGTTTTATTTTCTGTTTTAGTCTGGGTGTGAGTACTCCCCATCTGCACATTTGCTTGCCCTCTATCTCTGTCCTGCTGATCATTTTTTTTCCTTCCCAGTCATTATCTTCCTCTCTACTTACTTGCTTTATTTTGCTTTCTCTCTCTCTCCTCATTGCTCTCTCAGGCTCCTTGCGAGAACCTGCGTACACCATCAACATATCCTGGCAACATGCTACCTCACCACCCGGGCCAGGGTAATTTTGAAGACTTCACTTGCTGAGCGGACCTGGGCGAAGCATCAAAGTGCGTGTTATGCAACCAAAGCCAACCATAGAAAAAGAACTATCCAGCATGGGGAGTGTGAGGAACTGATAAGAAGTCTAACAGAGGCACTTTTTACATAAAAGGGAGTAAAGCAGACAAATCAAATACGACAAACTATCACCCGAGGCCAAGTGGAGAGGATATCCCAAATATAAAAATATCTGTTAATTTTCCGGGGAACATTTCATGCAGTGCTCTAAACTCTTCTATCTCTGTGTTTTCCTCTGGAATACTGCCGCAAAGGATGCTGGTGGAGGACATTTCTTTCAAAAGACAAAAAATAAAATGTAAAAATACACAAGGGAACATGTACAGCTACGTCACCATAGACATCAAACATAAAACGAGTCCCCATGCCTTTCTATAACACAGCAACAACACGATGGTTTCACACAACACACCGGCCTGCTAGTGGGACAACTATTCATACTGCTTACTTCACTGTATATGTAGCAACATCTGTAACTGTTGCAGCACTCCATAAGACAACAGCTGGACTCTGTGTAGTTTGTATGAGAATGTATCTATGTTCACGATGAGTGTAGTTGGGTGTGCAGGGAAATGCTCGGGGGGCTTAAGGTGGCAGTTGCATTTAAAATGTACTGGTGATGATTTCAGGTCTCATCATGTAAATGCATGCTTGTATTTGTCCAGTGCATGTTTTTCCTTTCATCTCTAATTTTGATTTATTTTATATATATATATATATATATATATATATATATATATATATATATATATATATATATATATATATATATATATATATATAAATATTATAATTACCAAGTTTGCCTCAATGATATTACAGGAAAAGGAATGATACATCCCATATATTTCTCTGTATTTGTGTAGCTATCTAGTGTGTTTGTGTGTGTGTGCGTGTGCGTGTGCGTGTGTGTGTGTGTGTGTGTGTGTGCGTGTGTGTGTGTGTGTGTGTGCGCGCACGCTTGCGTGTGTGTATATGTGTGTATGTGTGTGTGTGTTTTCACATGCCAACATCAGTACCCAACCAGGTACAGCTTGTGTTTGTTGACTGTGCAATGAATGAATGAATGTGCTGCACCTAATTTTAATTTGTCATCCATTCGTAATTCATTTTAACACGTCCCAGACGAGTCGAGGAGTTTTCATTCAACCTCATTAAACTCTTATCTCGACTGCTGGATGAGCTGAAGGGATTTTTTTCATCAGAGCATTGATCACTGAAATCCTTGGAAGTTTTGTGGGGCTGTTAAAAAACAATTCTGTATCTGTGTTCTAGTTGCAAAAGTCTTATCAAAGCACAATATCGCCAGTATGTAGAGGTGATGTAAAAGACAACGTACTATTCTTCTTGATATATTGTCATATTATTAATATCGTGTTGATCCGACTGTTTTTTCGGTTGTTGTTTTTTTCATATCAAACATACTCGAGATTGCCTGATAATCCTGTCTCCATCTTTCAGGTAAAAGGCTGGTCTATTTAGTTATCAAAGCATAAATAAAATGTAAATATCATTTTTGGAAATTGTTATTCTTCTGAGGTTTTATTCTTATCAGTGAAGTCCCTCTCTGATGCCTTTTTTGTCTGTTTGCTTGAGGTAAACAGGGAAAGCAGTGTCTTTTCATCTTCAGATACTGTTTAAATGTTCATTTTTAATCATGAGGAGCTCTCGGAAAATCAGATCAAGTATGCTGTGCTTCATCTAAGGCATTTTTGCTGTCTTGATTTTCTCTAATCACCATTTCATCTTGTGTTTTGCTTCATACAACATTTTCTTGGAATTAAATCAGCGTTAAGTATTATGGGTTTTGGGGGGCAGGGGCCTGGTATTAAAATAGATATTACTTATCTACTCTAACCATACATTTGTGCTGCAGTTTAACAGCTGCAAGCCACAACATTGGTGTTTTTGAGCTCCAACCTCTTGGAATGTAATTATAGTTTTTGCTGCTGTATGACAAAAGGATGGATGGGAAATATCCTGCACAGCCAATACAAGTTTTATCAAGATTGCCAGTCAGCCAGCAGCCACACATTCTGGACGGCTTCTCTCATATTCTACTGTACATCTGGTGCTCCCAGCTGCCACACTTGTATTAGAAAAGCAGCTTGGTGATGCATGACTGTGAATATTAGAGCCCAGTTAGACATGGTCTGCCTTGGATTCATGTTTTTTACTCAGTCCGCTGCTACCAGACACTAAGGGGTATTTTAGGACAGGAAGTTTACTTTTGTCTAATGATTTTTTTCAGTTGTTTTTTTTGTGGGGAAACCCAACATAAACATTTTTCATCAAATGTGAGCATGCATTAATTTTTTTATTATTCAGAGGAGAAACCTTTGCTGGTAACCACGCATTAATATACAAGTGTTAAAGCTCCCGGGAGCCAGCTCCAACATCTGATAAAGATTTACCTTGTTTTGAAAGTCTGAAACATGATGTTGCCCCCTGATGGTTTTATTATTTTCTGTTGTACTTGCCAAGAAGACAAATTAATCCAGAAATAAAAGATGATGCTGTTCATTTCCTGCTGACATTTGTGTCTGTGTCTTAGCAACAGTCTCAGAAGATTGCAGTGGAGAGTCAAAATACAGGAGAGGGCCTGCCATCAAAAAAAAACCCTGCAGAAGCCGTTTGCTGCATCCTGATAAGGCTCTGGGGCAAAGCAGGTGGGGGTGTCTGGGAGGTATTAATGCCAGTGGGAGTTCAGATGAACTGAAAGTCTCTCCAAAAATGATGCCTAAGGAGTGATTTTTCTGCAGGTTTTAAATCAGTTTCACGTGTTGTTAGCAGATCCAAAAATCTTGGCAGGGCCACCTCTCCTCTCTGAATGAGGTTAAATCATTATATGCCCTCATTCAGCTCCCCGATGTGAAGATCGGAGATGACTGCTCCCTCCTTGCTTTCACCTTGTTGGTTGACACACAGCCAATCTGAGTATGACATAACAAGAGAAAAATGCTCTATACTGGAAGCTATCCCACACTGCCGGCCCTTCTAAAGTTAAAGTCAGTTAATCACCCCAGACAACTTGATGTGATGTATATGGAGCTCTTTTATGAAAGAAACTTCTGTTTGTTGTTTTATTTTAATGAGACTTCTCCTGTGCATGTTTTCACCCACATCTGTTAGTTTAATCATCCCTTCTGCTGTCAGTAAGCTTGCATTCACATTTTTATATCAGAGGTACTTTTCACCCTACTAACCCTATTATCACATATTATCGACAGGAAGCACTTCATACATTTTCATTGTTATGCTGATGATACACAATTATATTTGTCAATCAAACCAGATGAAACCCATCAGTTAGATAAACTTCAACTGTGCATTAAGGAAATAAAAAGCTGGATGACCTGCAATTTTCTGATGTTAAACTCCGATAAAACTGAAGTCATCGTACTTGGCCCCGAAGGCCTCTGAAACTCAATAGCTAAAGGCTGTGAATGTTCTCATTCGTCCAGGTCATCGTTATCCTCAAAGCAATTTCAGTCAAAAACAACTGGACTGGTTGTTTGTCTAGGAAGACGTTTCACCTCTCATCCAAGAGGCTTCATCAGTTCATGTACGCATCTGACCAGGCTGGGACTGGTCCAACTAACTGGTGTGGAGATCCAGGTATTTAACCTCTCACAAGGCCGATGATGTCACTGAAACCCTTTGTGCTCCAAGTGCCCACGCCCGTCGTTAGAGTGACAGTCGGTGGTGGGCAGTTGGTTTCGACGTCGTTAGTGCTCTATTGAGTCTGAACGACAGTCGTTGGGGTCACCCGGGCCATGTGTGAACAGTTGTCCTTTGAGGTTAGATTGTTGAATCTCCTGGGAAGGGACGAAAGGGCGGCATTGTAAATTGGAGATAAGTGGTGTCTCAGACCCCCTCCTCTGTTTAGCGATGGTTTCTCCACTTTAACATAGATGGCTTCTTTTACTCCTCTTTCAAACCATCTGTCCTCTCTGTCCAAGATTTGGACATTGCTGTCATCAAAGGAGTGGGCTTTCTCCTTGAGGTGTAAGTGGACAGCCGAGTCCAGGCCTGAGGAGTTAGCTCTCCTGTGTTGGGCCATGCGTTTATGCAGTGGTTGTTTTGTTTCTCCAATGTAAAGATCTTTGCATTCCTCGTTGCATTGGACAGCATAAACCAGGTTGCTTTTGTGGTGGTGTGGTGTTCTGTCCTTCGGATGTACTAGTCTCTGTCTGAGTGTGTTACCGGGTTTGAAATACACAGGGATGCAGTGTTTGTTGAAAATCCTCCTGAGTTTCTCCGATACCCCAGCCACATATGGGATGACTGTGTTGTTTCTCCTGTTATCTTTTTCTTTCTCAACCACTTTGGTTTTCTTTCTGGAGGCAGCTGCCGTTTTAACAAAGGTCCAGCTGGGGTAGCCACAAGTTGTGAGGGCGCCTCTCAGGTGCTTGCGTTCTTCCCCTTGAGCCTGTGAGCTAGTGGGTACGTTATCAGCTCTGTGCTGCAGTGTTCTGATAACGCCAAGCTTGTGTTCCAAAGGGTGGTGAGAGTCGAAAAGTAGATATTGATCCGTGTGGGTGGGTTTTCTGTATACCCCTATGTGGAGGCTCCTGTCATTCTCCATATGGACGTCACAGTCCAAGAAGGGCAAGCTGTTGTCTTTAACTTCCTCTCTGGTGAACTTGATGTTTCTGTCCACTGAGTTGATACAGAAAACCCACCCACACGGATCAATATCTACTTTTCGACTCTCACCACCCTTTGGAACACAAGCTTGGCGTTATCAGAACACTGCAGCACAGAGCTGATAACGTACCCACTAGCTCACAGGCTCAAGGGGAAGAACGCAAGCACCTGAGAGGCGCCCTCACAACTTGTGGCTACCCCAGCTGGACCTTTGTTAAAACGGCAGCTGCCTCCAGAAAGAAAACCAAAGTGGTTGAGAAAGAAAAAGATAACAGGAGAAACAACATAGTCATCCCATATGTGGCTGGGGTATCGGAGAAACTCAGGAGGATTTTCAACAAACACTGCATCCCTGTGTATTTCAAACCCGGTAACACACTCAGACAGAGACTAGTACATCCGAAGGACAGAACACCACACCACCACAAAAGCAACCTGGTTTATGCTGTCCAATGCAACGAGGAATGCAAAGATCTTTACATTGGAGAAACAAAACAACCACTGCATAAACGCATGGCCCAACACAGGAGAGCTAACTCCTCAGGCCTGGACTCGGCTGTCCACTTACACCTCAAGGAGAAAGCCCACTCCTTTGATGACAGCAATGTCCAAATCTTGGACAGAGAGGACAGATGGTTTGAAAGAGGAGTAAAAGAAGCCATCTATGTTAAAGTGGAGAAACCATCGCTAAACAGAGGAGGGGGTCTGAGACACCACTTATCTCCAATTTACAATGCCGCCCTTTCGTCCCTTCCCAGGAGATTCAACAATCTAACCTCAAAGGACAACTGTTCACACATGGCCCGGGTGACCCCAACGACTGTCGTTCAGACTCAATAGAGCACTAACGACGTCGAAACCAACTGCCCACCACCGACTGTCACTCTAACGACGGGCGTGGGCACTTGGAGCACAAAGGGTTTCAGTGACATCATCGGCCTTGTGAGAGGTTAAATACCTGGATCTCCACACCAGTTAGTTGGACCAGTCCCAGCCTGGTCAGATGCGTACATGAACTGATGAAGCCTCTTGGATGAGAGGTGAAACGTCTTCCTAGACAAACAACCAGTCCAGTTGTTTTTGACTGAAATTGCTTTGAGGATCAATAGCTAAAGACATTGTTTCGATTCTCACATAAAACTAACGACAAGGACTGCATATTTTCACCTGCGTAATATTGCGAAAAATTAGGAACATTGTGTCTCAGAAAGATGCAGGAAAACTAGTCCATGCATTTGCTACTTCTAGGCTGGACTACTGCAACTCCTTATTATCAGGCTGCTCCAATAAGTCTGTTAAGAGTCTCCAGTTGGTCCAAAATGCTGCAGCTCGTGTACTAACTAAAACAAATGGAAGAGAACATATTTCTCCTGTATTCGCCTCTTTGCACTGGCTACCTGTAAAATCTAGAATAGAATTTAAAATCCTTCTCCTTACCTACAAAGCTCTTATTGGTCTGGCTCCGTCGTATCTTAAAGAGCTCATAGTACCGTATAACCCGACTAGATCGCTGCGCTCTGAGAATGCAGGGCTACTTGTCGTTCCTAGAGTCTCCAAAAGTAGAATGGGAGGCAGAGCCTTCAGCTACCAAGCTCCTCTCCTGTGGAACCGACTCCCAAGTGTTATTCGGGAGGCAGACGCTGTCCCCATATTTAAGAGTAAACTCAAAACTTTCATTTTTGATAAAGCTTACAGCTAGGGCTTACGAGCTCTCAGCTATGTTGTTATTTTTAAGCTGATTTTGTTCTACTTAATGATGCTGCTATAGGCCTAGTCTGCCGGGGGATCATACTTTTCCTGATACTCTGAGCTTCTCTCCTCTCTGTTTGTATCATTCATGTCTCATCAATGCATGTTACTAGTTCAACTTCTTCCCCGGAGTTGTTTGTGCTTTGTCGTCTCGCAGGTCTCTGATGATCGTGGTGGTGCCTGCTGCCGTGGTCCTGCATGACGCTTCCTGCTACTCTTATAATCTATAACCTTAGCTGTGTTTGTTTCTACTATTCTGCTGTATTAACTGCCATAACATATAAGTCATATTTACATTACTATAGATATTATTATAGTTACTGGAAGTGTGTCTGTCTCTGCCTTTGTGTCTGTCTTTGTCTCTCTGTGTCCATCTGTGTGTCTTTTCTCTCTTTCTCTCTCCTTTTCTTCCTCCCCAACCGGTCAAGACAGATGGCCGTCCTCCATAGAACTGGGTCTGTCCGACGTTCCTGCCTGTTATAGGGACGGTTTTCGCTGCTACCGTACTCAACGGGGGAATTGTTGGGTCTATGTTAATCAGAAATAAGTCATAGAGTGTGGTCTTTACCTAGTCTGTAAAGTGTCCTGAGATAACTTTTGTTATGATTTGGCACTGCAAATAAAATTGAATTGAATTGAATTGAGATTACACAGCTGTTTAACAGTTTCTTAATGTGGTGTACAGTGTTTTGACATTTCCCATGACTAGATTAACACAGATACGCAATAAAAATCACTGGGTCGAAAAAACATTTTTTTGCTATTTTAGTGCAGGATTACTTAACCCTGTATTTTATATTTAAATATGATTCTTTTGACCCAGCATTAGACAAAGCAAGCTCAAGGTTTACCCTAAAACTGCTGTTTTAAAAAGAACTTAAGTATATTAAAAGGCAGTTCACAACCACTGAGGATATAATCCAACAAAAATCACAAATTTGAGAGAAATATTGTACTTTTTACTACACTACATTCATATATCTGCATTAGTTACTAGTTACTTGGCATATTTATATTATGAATACAAAATATAATCAACAGAAAGGTAATGATGTATCATATAAATGTATACGTACATCCGGCACTAATATAAAAAAATAAAATAAATTTTGTTTATATCATTCCAAAATGGGTCATTCTGCAGGATTTTAGTGTTTGTTATATCCCCAGTTATGTCAGTCATAATATGTACTGTGACTCCCCACTCTTCAAAGAAAGAAAGGCCAGCTGCATGTAGCCTATATGCTATGCTGTCAGTTGTTGCGGAAAGTTTCAGCGATGAGCTTACAAAAAACAACATAGTTCACTAATGAAAACCCTAAACTTCCCTTAAAAAAAACTAAAGTTAAACAAATGACCAGTCTCTAACCCAAGCTCAAAATCCAATCCCACTTGAAAGCATGCAGGCTGAGTCCTTTATCTACCTGGGGAGAATAACTGACAAACAGGAAGGTATATGCAGCTGTCAAAGCAAGAATAGGCGGCAAGGAAAGCTTTTTACAGCTCAAAAACATCTGGCGCTCTAGTCACACAGCAATGAATAAAAAAGGAATCTTCAACAATGTAATCAGTGCTGCTATATAGTACAGAGACCTGGAAGTTAACAAAGCCCACAAACAATAAACTGCAAACCTTTATCAACAACTGTCTAAGAAGAATTTCTAATAACCACTGGCCAGACAAGATCAGCAATATCGATCTGTGGACAATGACACAAAAACAACTACCAGCAGCAGACGAAATTGGAAGAAGATGATGGCGATGACACAGGCACACACTACGAAAACTGGTGTCAAATACCATCAGAAAAACTTTGAAATGGAACTCGCAAGGGACGAGGAAAAGACGGGCGACGGGATCTCCAGGCAGACATCGAGAGTCTGGGATACACCTGTTAAGATAAGATAAGATAAGAAAAGATAAGATACGATAAGATAAGATAAGATAAGATAAGATAAGATAATCCTTTATTTTTCCCACAGAGGGGAAATTTGCCGTATTACAGCAGCAAAGGAGAAAGTGCAATAAGAGCCGTCAGCAAAAAAAGCCAGCTATGATATATATTATGCTATTTAAGGTCACTTTGTTATTGTTGTCTTTGTACTTGAGCTTTTTATTTTACCATTATTTACTTATGCTGCACGGCCAAACTGATTTTCATTGTTCTATGAAATATAACAGTAAAAAAAAAGAACAGTAGAAAAACAGTATAAAGTACGTAAATAGTAGAAAAAGTAGTACACAGTAAAGGAAAAGTAGAACAAACAGAGGTTAAAATCAATTCACAGTATTGTAAATAGGAAATATTGATATTGCACAGTTAAGTAAACACTGTTATTGCACATGAGTTCAGTTGTTTTGTACTGTCTACTTGGAGCAAGGTTGATTGTGAAGTCTGACTGCAGCAGGAAGGAAGGACCTGCAGTGTCTCTCCACACAGATAGAAAAGAATGTCCTTTGTCAATGGCCTAGGCTCCACCAGGGCCTTTTTTCACAGAACATCACGTTATCTGGAGGACTCTTAAATAGCACTAAAAGTGCCCTCTTAAAACTTATTCACAAAGCCGCTGAGACTGAGAACTGCCGAGAACTTTTACTAAGGAACTGGGAGAAGTCTAAACTAAGAGAACAGCCTGGTCTCACCAAAAGGCATGTGAATGACACGCTATTTCTCTCAAGCCATCTCGCGTATAATTACAACGCATGTCATGTTTTTTGCGTGTCATTTCACGCCATGTAGTCTCAATTGACTTATATAGTGCAGAGATGGCGTTGTCATTTCACGCACAAATGTCATTGAGGGAAAACCCACGTGTTCGTATTTCTCCGCTACTTTCCGGAGAAATACGAAGTGGTGGAGCTTTCTGTCAGAGGGTTGTTTTTAAATCAATATTTCATGTGAAGGATGGCTGAAATAACGGGCGTGAAATACCCTAACCCTTACCCTAACCCTAACCCTAACCCTGACCCTAACCCTAACCCTAACCCTGGGGAACTACGGGCGTTAAATGACACGCGAAAGCTTAATATGCGTAGACATGCACGCGAAAAGTCATGCAAGTTATGAAAAGTGGCGTGCTATTTATACGCCCTCCCATGAGACCACGTTGAAGAGAAAGGTCTCGGCTGACCATCTTGCTATGGATGTCATGTTTCATGAAAGTGTGATTAGCTGTTTTGGGAATTCTTAATAAAAATACTGTAAGAGGTATGTTGCCATATCAAAATAAAGAGTTTAATATAAAATTTTGGCTTAGTGTGACTAATTTAACACGAAACAAAGAACGATACAGGCCGCTGACTAGTCTGGTTTATGTGCAACTAATTGTCAGCCTATGTCTGGCAGCTCATTAACAATTGCGGGTATCCATGGAAGAAGCCTCATGATTATTGGACTACAATAACTATGGCTGATAGTGAGAGGTGCAAACAACAACAGTTTTTACTTCTTGCACAACTCGTGCATGAAAGGAAGGCCATTATTAAAAGAAAATTCACAGTCGGAATAATTTCAAAAGCCAAAAAAAGAAGCAGGGGAAAATATATGTCTGGATATAAATGCAGTTTTCCCACTATCATTAAAGGTTTCTAAAGTGTTGAGCCACTTTAGGATTGTTAGGATTGCATTGGTGGTGTGGTGGTTAGCACTGTCACCTCACAGCAAGAGAAAGAAGAAATTAATAAAAAAATAATAACTTTAATTTACTAAAAACCTCACATGGAGAACCAATCAAATGTAGGGCCTTGACTCACGTTCAGATTGAGATTGAGTATTCTCAATAAATGTATCATTAATCAAGTAAATATTAGCTATCACCAATAATTATCAAAGATAATAATAAAAATTACTCTAGTTAAACCAGAGTTCCTCGGGGCACCACCGTCATGGACGGAGTGATAACTAATATTAAAGTCTCATTAAATATATTAAACTACTAATTAAGGGTTGAACACGTAATAATGTAATAGTTTACTCAGTTGAAGGATTTTAAAGTTCTTTTCTTAGTAGAGGCTGGCTCATTCATCTTGTGTGTAATATTAAATAAACCGACAAACAAAAAAAGAGTATCGGTTAGGCCCTAGCGGGCGTTATCGGAGCCTGTAAACATTTTTTTTTCTGTAACCAAGTCCCAGAGTGGGACGATTTGAGTGTTGCTGCATGAGAGAGACACAGACTCATAGACTGTTTACTGAACTGGACTCTGAGCCACATGCATGTGAATGAATTAGGCCGGCCATATATTTCTCCATTTTCCCTGATGCTCTGAATAAGTCGCTGAAATGGTCGCTAGTAGCTTTTTATGAATAAAGTTGCCAAGAAGGTCGCAAAAAGTAGTGAGGCCTGGCATGTGTTCTACAGCGTTTTTGACAGGTTTCACTGGTTTTGTGTTGACGCAGATGTTTCTTGAGCCGAGTCTGTGTGGACGAAAAACTTTTTAAGTCTTTTTCAATCGTGTGGATGTACCCTAAGAAGGTTTACATTCAGGTCATGTGTGTGTGGTCTGTTCAAATACAGTTATAGTTAACAGAGTGTTAGTGCGTGCAATTACTGTGAGAGGCATTGCTTAAACTTAGGCTTAGACTTCTCTTTATTGATCCTTTGGGATGACTCCTGCAAGGAAATTGAATTACCAGCAGCTTACAAAAATCCGAGGGAGGTATAAAAAAATACAGTATAGTATAACCAATAAACTCTTAGCTAAATAAATACAGAAAGTATATAAACAGTAAACAATAAAATCTTAGTCAAATATATATGAAAGAATAGAGCTAAAATTAAATTCACAGAAAATGAAATCAGATAAGTTAAATGTAGAGAAAATGTATAAGACAAAATATGTATGACTGTATATGACAGAAAAGAGCAGCAAGATTAAATTACTGCACTTACATGGTGGATAAAGTTATTGCACAAAGAATGGAAGATAAGTGTCCAGGTATGTAGGAGTTGATTATTAATTGCACAGTGAGTGGCTCCCACTCCTTCCCTTCGTGAGTGGCTCCCACTCCTTCCCTTCTATCCTCTTTATTTCCTCCTCCCCCCGAGTGAGGCGTTGTAGAGTGTGATGGCATGAGGGACAAAGGAGTTCTTGTGCCTGTTGGTCCTACACTTGGGCAGGAGCAGCCTTCCACCGAACAGGCTCCTCTGGGTGCTGATGACAGTGTGCAGGGGGTGGCTGCCATTCTCCATAACGTCCAGCAGTTTGTCCAGTGTCCTCTTCTCTGCCACCGTCACCAGCGAGTCTAGTTTCATGTCGACCACAGAGTCGGCCCGTCTGATCAGTTTATCCAGTCTGGAGGTTTCCGTCTTGGATAAGACATCTAACTGCTAACAAGCATCCTCATCTTAACTGAATCGACACAATCACACATAATCATCATTGAACATCAGTCGTAACAAAGTCACAGTTCTGTGCTTAGCCGTTCATAAAGTCTCATAACATGTTAATGCCCAGTTGGTGATTAGTTACCAGTCCATCAGATGGGAAAGATAAGTTGCATTGCTTCGATGCAAGTGTCTGGTCCTTGTGAAGGAAAGCGTTTGAAGAGAAGGTTCTTGTCCTTGTTGTTTGCTCTTAGACAAAAGAGGAATCAGATCGCTCTTTGTTCTGCTCAGCTAGGTTGGTAACCGGTTGGATAACCTGGCTGATGATCCTACTCCGTAAAGGCCATGTTCAGGGCCTTGGGACAGCTGTCAGCTAGTCCCTGGATCAAGCAGGAGAGCGTCGAGTCGAGTGAAGAAGATTCAAAGAAGAGAGGAGCAGTGGCGGATCTAGAAAATTCCACATGGGGTGGAAAAGCGGGGACAAGAGGTCTTGACAGGGTGGCATGGGAGGACGGTACGCAGGAATCCCCAAATGTAAATGGCTGACATGAGTGTCATGATATGTGATGCTACTGTACTGCAGTTTATATGGAAAGAGAATAAAAACATAACATCCAGGGGGAGTTGCAGCAGGCCTGGGACCCTCTTCCTCCCTGTCATCTTCTTCTGCCTGGTGGTCACTCCCTGCCTCTGTCCCTCTTTCTGGATCTGCAGCAGCCTCCTCTTCATCCCTCACGTCCTCTTCTCCTTTACTTGTTTCTTCACCTCCTTCTGTGGCCTTCTCCTGCTCTGACCCTCCTGGTCTCTCCTTCATTTCCCTCCTTCTCTTCCTGCTTTGCACTTTTTTTTACTAAAAAACTGTCAATATCCCCACGTTTTGCTTTCCTTTTCATTGCTCTGCTCTCTCCAGCTACTCTTGCCTGCAATAGTCAGGATGTGAAAAGGTTATCTTTATATTATGTTACACTGTAGGGCCATGTAGCTAATAACCAATATAAAATCAGAAAAGATTCATCACGCGCACACAACAGTTATGTGTAGACTAATTAATGCTGTTGTATTGGTTATTTTCCCAGTTTGACAGTAAAGGGTGTCACCTGGTTTCATTTGTGCAGCGTCATTGCTGTGATTTGTGACAGTAAGTGGTTTTATAGTAGGCTACTGATTAGCTCATCAAATCAAAATGATTGATCTCCCAGCTAGAACTTTGCAGTGTGTTGTAACGTGATGCCCGTAAAACGGTGACCGTAAACATTATGGATTCAAACAGACAGGTTTTAATATTGTGTAAGAAGCTACTTTTGTCTTTACTCAAACCAAAACTGATCAAAGGGCAACGTGCTCTTACAAATCACGAGCGAGCGATTTCATGTCTGGCTAAATAACGCAAACACCTTTAGCAAACATGGCATTCATTACTAATGTAACTCGAAGTGAAACTGGTGTGTTTAAACTTGAGCAGGGGAAACTAACTTCACCTTCAGATGCTCGGGGGCAGCTCAGTCGGTCCACTCTTTCCACCGCAGGAGACTCGCTGTGTGAGTCGGACTGTGAACGCCGCTCTGCACCTTTGATACAGGGTCAGGGCCGAAGATTATATTTACAATTTATTGTTTGTTTCAATGCTTTGAAAAGTTGTGGACATAGTGGCAGTTTGTTTTTACAAGTACAGTTTTAAGCACACAAAATTTCGGGGGGCAGGGCTCTACAGAAGGGGGGCACCCCCCCCCCCCCCCTTGCCCCCCTGTAGATCCGCCCCTGGACAGGAGTAAGGAGACTCGAAGAGTAAAGAGAGAGAGGAAGTGGCTGCCCTCCCGTTTTGTCGACAAGGTGGTGTCATCAGCAAGAGGTCAGGTCAGCCAATGGATTAACAGTTTAGGGTCCCTTGGAGAGTTCACACCTTTGTGTGACCTGTTGGGGGAGGGGTTGGCCTGGTTGTGGCCATCGTCCCTTTGTTTCTGACCAGGCAGCCAGAAACAGGCTTTGGGCCTAGTCTTTTTCTTTGTTTGATCAGGCTGAGGCCTTGTCTGAGCCAAACATGAAAGTTCACATTACTCCAGAAATTAACAATCACCTCTGGAATGCCGGTTGCAGCTACAGCCATATGTAACTCCTACCCAAACTGCTATTAAGTACTCTATTTTAATTAGTAATTTGTTATTTTATGTATTTGCATATACGTATCCTGTGACGTCTGTTTATTTATTTTTATCCATCTTACTGTCCTTCACCGACCTCTGTTTGTTTGTTGACCTGAGGTTTGTGACATGCAACATGATGTTGATGTTTGTGTGACTGTGGATGAGGTAAACTGCAAATCATTTTTCCTCTTCGGCACCAATAAAGTTGTTTGAATCTAGATATGAAGTGAGCGAATTAGCTGCATATTTACAAACTGACAGTATTGCAAAGTTAAATTTAAAACACAACACTACACAAACTTGCCAAAGGCCTTGCCTACGGATATTATGCTGGGTTTTTGCTGGACAGAGGCAAGGTTTGTTGATCTGGATCTATACTGTCCAGAAATTAATGGAAGCTCTAGGTTGTCTCCGTGGTCTCACTCCTGTCAGCATGTCAGATGAGTCACGTTTCTGGTATAAATTTATCATGTCAGATTTCTCAGTGCAATTAGGAAGCTCATCCGTTTGTCATAGATAAGACTGCAGCCCGGCTCCTCTGAGCTACGCTGTACATTCTGCTCGTTAAGAGGATTGATAATTACAGAACAGTCAAGTTTCTCATCACTTAGAGGAGCTGTGTTACATTTCAAAATTTAGTGTGCCTGATTTGTCCTTTAATTTGTTTAAAGTAAATCCCTTTTTGTTTAATATATCCAGGCTGTCAAGAGGCTTGTAGAGGATAAATCTCATCACCCGCCATCATGCACACACACACACACACACACACACACACACACACACACACACACACACACACACACACACACACACACACACACACACACACACACACAAACACACACAATTCAAAATCCTCTCTGGAGATTTGAAGCACAATTTAGCAAATCTAATACTTCTCTGTCCACTGAATAAGGATTTTACTACACTTTGCTCCAAAAAATATACCCCCCCCCCCCCCTCCCTCGTACGCACTCACACAAGTGCACTCTGATCAAACGCAAGCAGACGATGTAGACAGCTGGAATGCCATGTTTTGTACTGTTTTAGCTCTGTGCTAATTGGAAGGAAGTTTAATGACATCGAAGTTTGGAAATAAGACAATTACTCATTCTATGGCTGACTTACAGGATGCCAGCTGCTGCACTCTTAAGTTGTTGTATTGTTAAATTTGAAACCACTTCAGAGGTTCTACATCCTCTCTCCTGATAAAAAATATAATGATGACTCAAAGAAGGTCAACTACAGGGGTTTCAGTTCAACCAGCAGCATGGAGGTGTTGGGGTTGTGAATTAGATTGGCTAATAAACAAGAAGGGAGCTGATTTACTAATTTATGAACCGCTGCTGTGATGAAAGAAAATATAATTTCTGTGTGTTTTTTGTGAGAACTCAGACTAAAGTTCAGTGGGAGCACCTGTGACAATTCAAGACATTGAAATAAATAAAATGAAAACTCTAAATGTGTTTCTCCTATCAGGCATTTTGGTTTTGTGTGTTAGGCATCTTTAAAGAGCGTTAGTTACCGTAATGTTGTTGTTTGAACATTTTTTTGTTATTGTATTTTATGTCCATGTATTGTCAGGATTGCACAGGTTAAAATTAAAAATTTTATTTCATTATATCCTACAAATATCCATAATTTCTCCATACTGTGCAAGCTCCAGATGCTGTTTCATTTGGGTTTAAGGGGAGACACTCCAGGCAAAATAATAGTTTGAGGATAAAATGATGATAAAATGAGGACAATCTAACTGGATAATTTGATAGTTTGATAGTAAACGTCAAATATTTATTGATAATGGTGATATTATAAAATTACATGTTTACAACTTTTATGATGGCTTAATTGACAGCTAATGGAAATTATTGTTGAAATTTAAATTATATTTGAATATTTGATAGTGTATGTTGGTTGTGTTTGGCCTCGTTTTGACCTCAGTTTTCAGAATAATGCTACTTATTTTGGGGGTTTTATACAGTTTAACTTATTTTTTTTATTATTATTTTTATTGACATTGACAACATATGAACCAAACCCACACATACTTTAGATTATATTTGTCCTATAACCTAGTACAGTTTTGCTGCAGTACCGCAGACATCCTGCAGGGTTCGCTAGGGGGCCGTCAACAGGTCACAACCAATCAAAACTCTGATCTCGCTCTCGCTGTAGAGCCGTGCCTCCACCACCGGCGGCGAACATTCAGTGTAGAGATGGCGGCCAGAGGGGGGTTTCAATCGGCAACAACGGGAGGTGGTGGTGGTGGAGCAATGGGACCCGGACCGCCGGTACAGGGCGCAGGACCAGGCATATGCCCCGGGACGCCTTCTGGGAGGATGGTGCCGTCGTCGGCCGCGCAGAACCACATGTACCGCTCCCCCATTCCCGGGCCTGGGTACCCGGTGAGATATCACTCCATCTTTGCTGCTGACGCGTTAGCCAGTCGGCTAGAACAAAGCCTCTTACCCGCTGCTTTGTCACTTGCGGCTAACGCCACCGACACCGGTGTGGGCCACGGCTCACTGTAGCTGTCTGTCCCGCCGAAAAGTTCCCACCCGTCAGAAACGTTTTAACCGGTCACTTTTAGCGACTATGAGAGTTTGTTTGTCTTTGTCCCGTCGCCAACATTAGGGTGAGCTAGTTAGTCATGGTAGCAATTAGCTTAGCGTGCTAACGTCGCTAGCTGTTGACTGTTTCTCAGTTTCCATGCTGAAATGCTATTATTATAAATGGGTTCGAGTAGGTTCTGAACAACGTTGGTGAGTCTTTATTGTTAACCGTCGTGCTTTCTCGAGTTCTTGTTGAATTCACAAAGTTGACTGTACTGTTTGGCAACGATACTATGTCTGGTTCCACTTTTGAATGAATCGGCTGCACGAAGCTGCAGTTCTGTACCACTGCAAATTCTCACATGTTGCAGAAGAGGCTCAAACCAGGACCAGACTGCACCCACCCATGTGTGTTTAGTTTTGTTTGTTGCATGCCAGCTGGTGTTTTCCACCCTGCAGAGGCAACATCAGCGCCTGATTTTTTTTCCCTCCCAGTTTTTGTTATCTCCTCCAGAGGCATTAAGAAATCATTCATCTGTACTCCATATTTCTGTATTCACAAAAGAATGAAAGCCAAAGCCTAAAAACACAACACCGCATGTGTAAAATTAATAAATAAGGCAAGGCAACCTTTAACCCTATAAATATTTTAAATATAGGTAAAATAACCAATGATCAGATACACTACACATAGACATACCTGCATGCAAATACACAAACAGTCTGTAAAATGTGTAACAAACATGGTGAACCCATGACTTAGAAGGAAACTACACCCCCACCCCCATAATTCCCTCCTCATCCCGCTAGCTGAACATAGTGTACTGTAGGTTTATTTTAAAATTTTGTGTACATCAAACTTCTCGTCACTTAAATTTCCCTTTCTGTGTTAAAAATGGTTTCAACATCAAACTGGCTGGTAAAGGTGTTACACAACAAAATAAGTGGAGAGGGGTGGTTACCGGTGTTCATCCATTCGTAACAAGAGTGAGAGTTTTTGTTTAATGCACAGTGTTGTACATTGTTCAATTTTATTTATAGTGCCAAATCCTAACAAAAGTTATCTCAGGACACTTTACAGAGTAGGTATAGACCCAACAATTCCCCCGTAGAGTACGGTGGCAACGAAAACCTTCCCTTGTTGATAACATACAATTGAATTTGAGTTCATATAAAAATGATCCACCATGGGGGATGTGGCTAACATAATAACCACAGTGCCTGAAATGATGTGATGTTATAAACGGAAAGGTTTGCCAACTGCCATATGTTTGTTGTAAAACGAGGTCTGCTGTTTTAATTTATCCATCAACTGCTCGCCATATAAAATGTCAGGGAATTAGGGGTGCAACGGATCAAAAAACTCACGGTTCGGATCGTTTCTCGGATCAGAGTCACGGATCGGATAATTTTTCGGATCAGCAAAAAAAAAAAAAAAGACAAGACAAATAAACATAAGTTTGTCTTTTGTTTATTAACACTTGTTAAATTAAAACATATAAAATCAACTGAAAGTGCACAAGGCATAATATCTTCTTTTTAACAAAAACAAGTTAAAGTGCAACATTAGAAGGCATATCTCCTCCCCTTAAACATGGACCAATGACCATTAATGAAAAACAACTTAAAATGCAATGAGGCACATCATCATCTTCCTTGAAACTTTGAAAGTGAAATAAAGCCTATTTAGCCTTTGCACAACCGAATATGGCCTCATGTCTGCAGCTATAAACACACCGATAGCGTTTGTGATGGCTTTAGCCCGGTCGGATGGTGCAGCAAGGGGCTGCTTAAATGCCGCGGTGATAAGCGGTTGTTGAGCAGGCTTCATTTTCACTCCGGTCAGTGAAACACCGGGGTGATGTCGCTTCAAATGCGTGGCCATGCTCGATGTGTTTCCACTGTCATATGGCTTTCTTGTGCCACAGTGCCTACACACCGTCAAGGTTTTATCCACCAACCTCTTTCCTTCATCATTATAATTGACAGGGAAGCCAAAATGCTGCCATACAGGGGATTTAAATGACGCAGGGTGTTCAAGCTCCTCCGTTCCTCCGCTCGCCATGACCGCGCTGCTCTTAATAAGTGTGTGGACTGAACATGCGCACAACTTTTTTTTTCATAAGTCAATCCGCGGATCACGTGTGTACCGAACCGAAGATAGTGATCCGAACGGATCACGGATCAATGATGATCCGTTGCACCACTACAGGGAATAGTGAGTAATGCTAATCCCTCCATCCTAAGGGCGTGATCACACTGTCCTTTTGGCCGCGGCCAAAACCGGTTTTTCAGCTAAAGTCTAGTACCTTTAAGCCATGTGAGTGCACCCGCTCCGCGCTCAAAGAGGTGGGCTTTAGCGGAGCCGTTTGCACATGTACGAGCACGAGCGTGCGCACGTGTACGAGCACGAGCCCTACGCAGTAGCGTTATGTCCGCCTGTTCGGACATGTAAATAGAAGGACGGACCATGCGCGGACATTTAACAACAACAACAATGGCGGTGAAAGGTTCACGTTGGTGTGGTGCGGAGGTGGAGTGTTTACTGCAGATTTGGTCGGATGAAAATATTCAAAAACAGTCGACAAGACGCACAAAAACTCCGAGGTCTGTGGAAAGATTTGTAAACAAAGCCACACACACGCGATCAATGCGTGTGACGTGTTACGGCGTGATGGCGTATGGACAGCAAGAAGCATTGGCCGTGCCCCAGGTAGTGTGAGTACAAACGGGGCTGGGGCGCGGGGGGAGAGGGAGGGGGGACAAGTACCCTAAAGCACGGGGCACGGTACGGATGGACAGTGTGAGTGCGCCCTAAGTAAACCGTCATTTGGAATGACAGACATTTCAAGTTGTTAAAACAATGGTTGTTTTTTCCCAAACTGTATCACAGAAGTCATTTGTTATAGCAATTTTTCAAAACGTATTACAATTGTTGTGTTCTAGTCTTTGAGAATCATTTTTTTTGGTAAGGCAGCGTTCCATCATCAAAGCCGATTGTATTAGAGCAAAGTCATAGGAGTGCCCTCCGAGCATCTATAAAATAAACCAAGTAAAACAAAAGTACTAATCCAAACTTCTGGTAAGTGTTAACTTTGGACAAATAAATGGGCGCCTCCCTAGGGAGGTGTTCCAGGCACGTCCAGCTGGGAGGAGGCCTTGGGGAAGACCCAGGACTAGGTGGAGAGATTATATCTCCACACTGGCCTGGGAACGCCTTGGGATCCCCCAGTTAGAGCTGGTTAATGTGGCCCGGGAAAGGGAAATTTGGGGTCCCCTGCTAAAGCTGCTGCCCCCGCGACCCGACCCCGGATAAGCGGATGGAGATGAGATGAGTTCCTTTTATTTAGTTTAGTGCGAAGAAGAAGACTTTTGAATAATGGCACCCAGGTATAATTTAAACTTTATTAACCTGTGACTCGTGTCTACATAATGTGTGAATCCGGGCTAATACAGACATACTTCCATACCTTCAATTTGCTCGTTTTGTCCAAAACCTGCAAATATCCAGTTTACTATCACATAAAACAAAAAATGCCACATGTGACAATTTAAAAGAACGTGGAAGAATAAGGGAATGTATTTGTTCGACCAAAATATTTAATATCAAAATATTTGATTATTGTTCGACCAATATGGTTTATTTAGGGCCGATGGGCGATACAGACTGCAGATTTTCTTGAGACGATTTTCTTAAGCCGATTCTACTTTTGCTCCCTCAGTTTACATCATAAAAATTACACAATGATAACAAATGTTACAAGTCTCAATTTAAAAAAAGGAAAGGTTAGGTAGAACAAGTAAACCATATTTAACAAATATTAACAAGTGAGGTAGAACAAGTGAAGGGGTGAGGCTAAAGTCCACAACGCAGCGGCCCGGGTTCGTTTCCCACCTGTGGCCCTTTGCTGCATGTCATCCCCGCTCTCTCCCTGTTTCCTATCCCTATCAATAAAAGGCATGAAAACTTCACAAAATAATATTTTAAAAAAGAACCATTAACAACGTGTTCAGCTTCGCCGGCTGTTTTAGTTTACATGTTATGTGACTGCAGGTGAAGCCCATTTACTGATTTTGCTTCTTCACAATAAAAGCATTTGAATAATAAAACAACGGGGGAGACTGTTATAGAAAATGAACATGTTTATCAATTTCTAAGACACAACTTTTCAATATCAACGGCTGATGTTACAATGAAATTACAGGAATATCTGGTGTTGGTTAGGTTCGGAATGAAGACGTTGTTTAAGGCGGCAGGCGTGTGTCGCTTAGGCGGCCGCCTAAAATCCTGATTTCTCAAAAGCTCTCCATCAGTCGGCGGCGCACCTTCATATATGCTGTGATGCCTGTGTCCCACTGAGTGAGACGACACACACACTTCTGACTGAAAAACGTAACCACCATTGAAATTGATTGCTAACGTGTGCTTAGGGCTCTAACAGGGCGAACTCACACTGTCCATCTGTACCCTGCCCAAGCACGTTTCACGGCTAATGTCTAGTTTGTTTGACCAGTGTGAGTGCAACCGTACCGCGCCTAGGAGTGATGAGCTTGCCGGTCACATCCGGTTTGGGAGAGGTGGGCTTTTGTAAAGCACGTTTGCACATGTACGAGCACGAGCGTGCGCATGTGCACAAGCAAGAAGCCTACAGCGATTCTGATGTCATTTTATGTGCGCCTGTTCGGACATAGAAAAAAAAGACAGACCATGCGCAGATGTTTAAAACAATGGCAGCGAAAGGTTCACGTTGGTGTGGTGCGGAGGTGGAGTGTTTACTGCAGATTTGGTCAGATGAAAATATTCAAAAACAGTCGACAAGACGCACAAAAACTCTGAGGTCTATGGAAAGATTTGTAAGCAGCGACGCATCACGATGATGCCAATCAATGTGTGTGATGTGTTACGGCGTGATGACGTGTGGACAGCAAGAAGCATCCGCGCGAGGCCCAGGTAGTGTGAGTACAAACGGGCCTGGGCCGCGGGGGAGAGGGAGGGTGGGGACAAGTACCCTAAAGCACGGGGCACGGTAAGGATGGACAGAGTGAGTGCGCCCTTTACCATACCCTATAGACCATAATATCACTGCAATGGCAAGAGGACTCCGCCCTGCTCAAAAGTAGGGAGAGACGGAAAGAAACAAACACACGCATCCAAACCTCCAACCAGATGGTTGCTAAATAAAACTCCTACAACACTGAACGGAACCACGGAACAACGTCTGCATTACTTTATCCTATGACCAGTGTTCATAACCGCTAACGTATAAATACCTAGAGACACAATGGCAGCAGTTTTATAGAAAAGGCATTTGGCATTCATGTTTACATTTGGACCCACAAACTAGCTTAGCTATAGTTTCAAGCAAAAGACATAGAGCATGCATTTGGCATTCGTGTTTCCATTTTTAATGTGTATGGCAATATTTCAGCTAAGTTAAACAGCTCAAAGTTACTTTGAAAGTTTAAAACTTAATTAACCTTTGCTGGTTACTGTCCAGTTATGCATGCTGCTACTTCACAGTCACAGTATTCTTTTTTTTTGTACCAGTTCAGTACTATTGTATTGGATCATGGATACATCTCGTGATAATGTTACCTTAATGTTGACAGAAATGACAAGTTATTTATCATATATTCACAGCAGTCGAAGTGTTTGCTGCTAGGCTACTGGCAACCTGAAATATGGTTTAGTGAAAGAATGTTGTATCTTTTTTTTCTCCAGTGTCCTTGACTGCTTTCACTCACAAAAGCAGCCTTTCAGTACATAGTGAAAGAGGCTTCATACTCTGAATACTGCATAACTCCTGTTGTTCTCAGGTAAACCAAGGTTGTGCTGATGTATAGTGTAAAGAGCACTAAATGGTTGATATGCAGTCCCTATCTACCCACACTGCGCTGTGGAAAAGGCAGAGCACATTCATCTTGGTTGTATTGTTGACATGTCAATGTCCGTCACTCTTCCTCCCTTCCACCCTCCAACATATGCGGGAGGAGAGAGTGAGTTTTGCGTTCACCTCACTCATTTGTCATACTGACTGCTGGAGGGAAAGCTGCAGTCTGTGATTTGTCCTTTATCTGCTTTTCTTACCTGCACTAATGCAGTCCAATACACGAAGTCGCCTGTTTGAGTTCTTAGCGCTTGGTTTGGTGAGTTGGAAGTCGAGTTTATGTAATAACTTGTTTGAAAGTGCCAGCATGTAAATTGTTGCTCTTCTTGTAGGACCAAACTGTGTAGATTTGACGATAGAGAACAGTGTTTGTATATTAACAATACAGAGGTACTGATTATGAGCCGTTTGTTGTACTTTAAAATGTCTTGTGCAAAATGCATTTCATTAGTTTACAGTAAATACATTCATATCTGCAGATGTGCTGTGAATGTGTTACTGCTGCCTCCATTGGCAATTCTGCACTGATCAGTGGTATTTATTTAATTTTACGTCTTGTTAGGAACGTAACCGTAGTGTTTAATAATATCCTTATTCAGTATCAGACTTTGATCTGTTTTTATCCTCAAAAGCTTTTATTATACATTGACCTTGAAAGTAGCTTTTTTTTGTAATTGGTGAACCCACAAATTATTATTCATTTGCTGATTTGCAGCCATACTAAGGTTATCTGATGATGTCCACAGATGTCACTGAAGTAGGATTTACTTGCTTGCTTGATACTTTATCTGCAGGGTGTTTCACATCTGTGACTCATCTCTGTTTTTCTTTATGGCTTGTTGAATGCTTTGGTTCCCTCTCTTTGAATCATGCTTTTCAACAGGGCTTGTGGCACCTAAGGGTTGAATATGTATTGACAAATTACATATATTTTTATGAACATAAACAATTATTTTCATTAGCAATTAATCTACCAATGGGTTTCTCGATTAATCATCTATGGAACATCAGGAAAAAATAATAATTCCCATCACAATTTGTACTGACCAAGGTGCTGTTTCATATGTCTTTTTTGTCAGGCCAAGATCTAAAACCCACATATATTCCATTTGCTGAATTAAAAATATGACAAGGAAAAGCAACAAATTCTCACATTCAGGAAGCTAAAAAAAAACAACCAAATGTTTGGCATTTTTTAAATGAAAAATAACTGAAACAGTCAGTGGATTACCCCAATAGTTACTGCTTATCAGTACAACATCTGTTTAAACTGAACCTGGATAAAGAGAAAGACCTGAGTCTCAAGTTTCCCAAGCTAGCACATTTACCTAGACCGCTTACAATGGTAAATGCAAAGCATGTAAGGTGCTTAGACCAGATTGCTATTGTCTGAACAAACCTGGGAATGAAAATAGACAGTGTGACATATGCAAAACCTTAGTACAGGAGGTAAACTATATGCAGACTTCGAGCTGTGAAATAAAAAAAACTAATAACCAGAAAATCTTTTTTCCCGAAGTTTTATGAAAAAAAACATCTTTCCTGTGTTTTCTTTGCAGAGACCTGGTATGCCTCCATCCAGCCGCATGACCCCACAGGGACCAGCCATGGGCCCTCCAGGGTATGGCAACAGCCCAGTGTCTCGCCCTGTGATGCCAGGCGGGATGGACCCATCTCGCAAGAGACCTGCTCCACAACAAATACAGCAGGTTCAGCAGCAGAACCGCAACCAGCAGTAAGTCGTCCCCACTCATACAGAAGATCAATATTTAGAGCTAAACTTGACGTATGTGCTTTGTTGTATTGACAGCCATCTGTAATAGAGGCATTGGGAGATCAGCCTTCCTCAGACACGCCATCCTGCCGTCGAAAACGTTGTTTCCTACTGGAAATCTGTCTTTCCTAATCCAGACGGAAAAAATTACATTTCTATATGGGAATGTTTTTTCTTTTTTTATGGAGAGATGCTTTGTTAGATGTGAACCAGCTTCCTTAAATTTCTTCTCAAACCGCAGTATGGGTAGAAGGAATGATTAACTGAAATGTGAAACAGCACATATTTTTGGTGATATATTTCAAACATCCTCTGGCTTCAGCTTCTCAAATGTGAGGATATTCTGCTTTTCTCTGTTGTATATAATTGTATATTGACTATATTTGGGTCTTGGCCTGTTGGTTAGGCAAAACAAGCTATTAAAATACCTTATCTTGGTCCTCATATATGAAATGCACACATTGCGGTAAATGTGTCCTATATTGCTACATTTGTTTTTGAACCTGTGTGATACTGGTCCCACTAGCCTTTTAGCTCAGGGGACTGAATTATTGTGATTATGTTAATGCCGCATTGCTACGCTTTGACTTGCACTCATACTTATCTTGTATCAATAATTTGTTTTTACAGCACAAAGAAGAAGAAGATGGCTGATAAAATTCTACCTCAGAGGGTGAGTATTAATCAAACAGCAGTCTGTGGAAAACCATTAATCCTGGTTTTCATTGTGTTAGAGAGATAACATTTGCCTGTCCATTTTCATTTAGCCGAGGTGGCTAAACAAAGGAAAGTTGGTATTTAATTGGCACTGTTTGAAGAACTAAAATTAAAAGTGCACTGACATCATGCACTTGAGATTACTTATTTGACATTCAGTGTTGTCCATGATGTATCTCAAACCTCTTGCACATTGTTTTTGATTTGGAACTCTGTACTTTGCTTGTGCTTTTTATATTCCTATAATACTCAGTATTATGTTAGTGCATAGAAGTTGGTGGAGCAGTTACACTTACTTGTTGTCATATTATTGGTACTACGTCTTTTTTTAGTTCTATACCACACATGTTTGAGACAGGGTGGACAAAAATGATCCCAAAATGGTTGTTAGAGACCACTTTATGGATATAAGGTTGAAAAGTGATGGTGTGTGTCTTTTTCTGTGTCCCAGATCAGGGAACTGGTCCCAGAGTCTCAGGCTTACATGGATCTGCTGGCATTTGAGAGGAAGCTGGATCAAACCATCATGCGCAAGAGGCTTGACATCCAGGAGGCCCTCAAGAGGCCAATTAAGGTAAGGTTCACTGAGTCTGGTTCAGACCTGAAATTAATTTCAAGGGCATTCAGAATCCTAAGGGCCTTCATCCACCCTTATAACTGGACATTTTAAAGTAATGTCATTCAGTAAAGGCTTGTTAAAATGTCTGCAGCATTATGTGTTGACATTTCACCGACTGTCATATAATGGTTAGTTTGTTTTTTTAAGTAACAGTGGACAAGATGGTGTCTCCTCTGAGTGTCCTCATTCAGCAAACCAACATGTCGATCTGATCTTGAATTAAGCTACATGCAGCCACAGAGGAGCTTTTCTTGAGTAAAGTGTATTTTATCGAATGAAACCAAACTGAGCGGCTGTGTTTAGAAGTTTTTGTCAAACATCAGTGTTGAGTAAATGATGGCATATAAATTTAAAGATTCTTTTGATTGATTGTTTCCAGCAAAAGAGAAAGCTTCGGATCTTCATATCCAACACCTTCAACCCTGCAAAGCCAGATGCTGAAGATGGAGAAGGCACAGTTGCATCATGGGAGCTACGTGTTGAGGGGCGTCTGCTGGAAGATGTAAGTGTCATGATTTAAATGTATTAGTTGGATGTCTAAATGTGATTCTTTTGTTTGTACTATATTTACTTATTTATTTATGAACTAACACGTAAACTACTTAAACAGTAGTTTGTTTTCACAACAGCGAATAAAACCAACCAGATTATTAATGTCTCTTTACCCTTACGCTTTAATGTTTTACATACACAAATATATACAAATATTATCATGCTTGCTTTCATATTTCCAATAACCATTACTGTTGCTTTGCAGACGGCCGTGTCCAAGTATGAAGCCACCAAACAGAAGCGGAAGTTCTCCTCTTTTTTCAAGTCTCTGGTGATTGAGTTGGACAAGGACCTGTATGGTCCAGATAATCACCTTGTGGAAGTAAGATTATTTATTTTGTGTATCTGAGTCCTTCTAGGATTATATAATAATATAATAATATAATAATATATATATATATATATATATATATATATATATATATATATATATATATATATATATATTTTTTTAAACTTTTCTATAAAAGTCAGTTTGTCTGAATTTTTTTTTGGCTTAAGATTGTTTTCATTATTGATTAATCTGCCGTTTTTTTGTTTCATCCACTTATTCTCTGTTGTATTTTCTTAGGACCCAAGATGACACGATTTGGTTTTATCCAACTAAAAACCCAAATATATTCACTTAATCAAATGATGCAAAATAATGCACCTCAAATGTTTGGCATCGATGCTTAAAAATGACAAAAAATAAGCCATTATCAAAAAAGTTTATTTATTTTACAGGGACAATAGTTGGCTAAAGAGCTACATTTGATAAGCGGTCCCTGGACAGGCAAATCTAGAAAATAATTATGGCAGTACAGGGTAATAGGGAATAAACATAGCATCATACAAATATATAAAAGCGCTTTGTTTTTAAAACGGCCAACTAATCCAATTAAGCCACTTATCATTTCAGCTCTTATTATATTATTTGTATTCCTTCTTTACTCAGGTTAATTTGTATTTTGAACAAGGGCACAACATTGTATTTTGACTCATTTCAATAAAATCAATGTGGCAAACTGAACTGCATTTTCCTTACATTTACTTTAATGGTAATTTAATGTTAGGAGTAAAGCATGTGTTGCTTGCTTTGTGTATGATATTTTAATACTTGTTTTTAAATGTACCATGTCATTTTAGTGGCACAGGACTGCCACCACCCAGGAGACTGATGGTTTCCAGGTGAAGAGGCCTGGTGATGTGGGTGTTCGCTGCACTGTCCTGCTCATGCTCGACTACCAGGTGAATTAATGCTTCATTCTGCCTCTCAGAACACCATGTGGTATGATTATGTTGGCTTCAAGTGCTCTTAAAACGTTTGTTCAGTTTGTGAAGAAGTAAATAAAAGCATTGATTACATCCAACAACAGATTCACATTATTTTAATCCACTCTCTATTTCTGTGTACCAAACAGCCCCCTCAGTTTAAGCTGGACCCCCGGCTGGCTCGCATGTTGGGGATCCACACCCAGACCAGACCTGTCATCATTCAGGCACTGTGGCAGTATGTCAAGACCCACAAACTCCAAGACCCTCATGAGCGGGAGTTCATCAACTGTGACAAATACCTGCAGCAGGTGAGTGAAGTCCTTTTGTAACATAACACACTTAAACCTACACTAAACTTCAGTGATGTATTTTGTTACTTTAAAATACAACAAAAGAAGCCTCTCTGTTCTTAGTACCTTGAGTACAAACTTTAGCCGATGCATGAAGCTGGAATGACTGATATATAATTACATAATTCCTGCTCTTGATTTTGTGCAGTCCGTCACTCTTCCCTTCCCTCTGTCCTTGTATGGAGACTCTTCTTTCTGGGTCACTGACTGGTTTCTTTCTACTTAGCCAAGATAAACAAAGGATTGTGGAAATTTAACAGTGAATTTGTTTAAAGTTAACATAAAATAAATTTGCTGGTTAGCTTATAGTTTCTTGTAAATAAAACAATGATTTGATTGTGGTAAAGATGCAATAGAGACATTAATTTAAAAGCTCTGTTTTGCTGTTTTATCTTCACAGACTTAATAATAGTCATAACAAACTCTGAAAGAGAAGCCAGCACGCCATAGGGATAAAAGTGAGAGGACCAAGGGCTATATGGCAGTATGGACACAAAGGAGGCATTGGTTCATGCCATATCTTTGTCCCGGTCACTGTGGGAAACTATTTGGGTGGCAATTTTTGGCCCGCCGCTGAAAAAATTCAGGACATTTACATTATTTTTTTACTTTATTATTTCAACTGAAGAGATGTACTCTACTATTATAATATATTAGTACTCAAATATTCTACTATTCGGGTTTTTGTGCACTGGGTAGATATTCAGTTCTCTCTTTTTTTAAAAAACAGAATCCCTTTTTCCTCTTTTCTCTCATCTTGGGGCTGGGTGCACAGCAGGGAGCTGCAAGAGCGACTCAGCGGTTCATTAAAATGATGATCTGTTGTCGACAGTGTTACACTTAAAATCATGCGTGCAGGCTGACGTTTACCGCAGTATTATGAGATCATTAGTCACTAATTTATTAATTCCACTAAAACACTGCGGTGCTGTGCTGTCCATCACAGTAACAAACATCTTAATATTTGCTCTTGATTAGTACCAGAGATTCAAAGCTCAATATATGGTATTTGGGGCAGCCCTAGCGGAATGAGCCCAGATTAAACTGCATAGAGTAATCACCACTTTGTGCCAACATGAAAGTGAAACATGTAAATAAAAAGTACACTATTCAGGGTTCTTACAGTGCTGGTAATCCTTGGAAAACACTTGAATTTTAGTGTGGTCTTTTCATGGTTTGAAAAATTCTTTGATTTTGAATTAAGTGCTTGATTTGTAGGTTATATGGGATGCCAAGTCTACCTACAAACATTGTTTCCCTTCGATTTGTGACCCTTCTTTATTAAAAAAAATTAAAACGTTTTAGTTGTTTATAGCACAAAACAACTAATTTAATATGGTTGAGTGCAATAATCAGTATATTGTATATTCTGTATACAGATATGCTGGAAAAGCTTGATAATGCACCTTTAAAAGCTTGAAAAGTGCTTGAATTTGACTGGTGATAAAGTGTAGGAACCCTGAATATTGCTATTTTCAGTGAATTTGTATGTAACTGCACTTTTCTTTAAATTCTATTCAGCCTCCTGTTGTGTAAACAGTATTTGATTCATTAAGTGTGTTTGTTTGATTTTTGCAGATCTTTGAGACTCAGCGAATGAAGTTCTCTGAGATCCCGCAGCGCTTGCATGCACTCCTGATGCCCCCAGAGCCAATCATCATCAACCATGTGATCAGGTAACCTCATTAGTGATGTATGAGAGCCCCTCTGTGACAAACTTCTCATGTGAAAATTGTGTTTTTACCAGTCTCCTACTGGTTCATTTTTATCTCCTGCTGCTAATGTCTCCACATACTACTAAAACTAAATGTACTGCATTATATAATAGTGTGGACCCTAATGACCAAAAGAAGACTGCTTGCTATGACATTGACGTGGAGGTAGACGACACGCTGAAGACCCAGATGAACTCCTTCCTGCTCTCCACAGCCAGTCAGCAGGAAATAGCAGGATTAGACAACAAGGTACAAAAGAGAGTTTGAAAGAGACACATCCACTCTTTGTTTAATGAAAGGGAGTTGTTTCCTGTTTCCTGCAGTATTTCTGTGCCTTTTTTGGAGGTTTGGTCTATTAAATTACTAAATTCTGGCTGACTGAAGAGCAACTTACACTCAACAACAAATGTCACACAGAGAGGGAGCATAATTTGTTTGGCGAATTAGTTTGAAAAAAGACTTAATTCTTTGTGACACCTTCCAACTGCTGTAGATGTGTAAAGGCCATTTTAAGCACTCATTTAAAAATGCAGTGTTTTTTTTTTTATTGGAGCCATGTTCAATTGTGAGCCTGCTGAGGACAATTTCACACACATCTGTTCTCACAAATTGTTGCCTGTGAATTACGGCTTTCTACCTGGCCAGTTTTGAGGTTAGTCAGGTCTTCTTGACCTCCTGCTAGCAGGCATTGCATTGGCTGGGATAGCTGTAATCATATTGAGCCATTCCTCTAAAAGACGTCCTCCTGGGTAGTCTTTGTTCCGAGACAAGTCAACGTAATAAATAGAGAGCTTGTTTATAGTTGAGAGGCGCCTTTCATTTTGTCACTTTATTTTGGTTTATTGATATCAGAAAAGTTTGTTGCAGAGCCTTCTTAGTTTCCTCTGATTGTATGGTATGTTCTGGGGAAAAAATTACAATGTACAGGTGCAGTGGTTTAAAGCTGTTTGGAAGCTGCTGATTTAAGGAAAACTTGATGTAAAATGGTTATTAAAGAGGCCCTATTATTATGGAAGCTAGCCTTTTCAGCTGTGCAACATGCTAACATTAGCTTCAACAAGTTAACCTCCAAAATAAACACCGTAACAGCATAAAGGTGGCCGAACTTACAGCTTACAGTTTGAGCCAGTGTCTAGCAGCATGGCCAATAGGGAAGTCAGGATTCCTCTACGGAGACAAATCCCAGAAATTCTAGGAAATCTCTAATAGCGACCGACACCATAGCGTTCAGAGCTGAGCACAGCCAACCCAGACGGTCAGAAGGGCTCACGTCTAAATGCAAGTACTTCATTATTTGACTCTTTGGTATTATTTAACATGGTTATAAAACAAGTACACTCATAGGTCAGAAAAGATGGAAAAGCATAATAGGTCCTCTTTAAGAAAAGACCTGTTCTTCCTTTTTAGTGTCTGTGATAATTTACATTTAATTAATACATTATTAATTACTTAAATTGATGACCATTCTCTTCATTCTGTCTAATTATTCTCAGATCCATGAAACCATTGAGACCATTAACCAGCTGAAGACCCAGAGAGAGTTCATGTTGAGTTTTGCCAGAGATCCCCAGGGCTTTATCAACGACTGGCTGCAGTCCCAGTGCAGGGACCTCAAGGTGAGTCCATACGTCATGTCTGAAACCTCTAGGAGGTTAAAGCACTTTTATCTATGGTCTAATATGTCTACAGATACCATGTTGCTTCTGCTTGGCAAAAAGAAATCCCAAATCATGTTGCAGTATATCACAGCTGTTGGCTATGTACCATGCATACCTAGCTGGTTTTGTTTTGTGTACTTTAGACAAGAGAAATGTTTAAATGTGTCAGTCGGCCCATGTAAAGAGGCTGAAGGTCCTCGAGGCAGCAGCTGCGGGTTCAACTCCGACCGGCGGCCCTTTGCTGCATGCAGAATCCGAAAAAAGGCCGGGTCATTTTGGGATACAGAGTGGATACAAATAAAAGAAACTGCTGCAGCGCTTAAAAATCTGATTATAAATAACTAAGAGTATCTCAGAAGGAAACACTCTTTTAAACTACAGAATCGGAAGAAAAGAAACAATTATAAACATAACCTTTTGTATTTCTAAGCCTGGTTAATTTCCAAGTTCAGCAACTTCCTTGAGGTCATGTTTGAGGCTAATAACATGTGGTTTGTGTGGCAAGAGTTTCAAAGGTCCAACTGTGGGACTTCACAACGACATTACATAAGTATGTAGATGTAGTGCTCTCTCAGAACACAAGGCTCATGCTGCTCACTCAGGTGTAACCTCCTGTGTTAAAATCAGTCAGAATAGAGCGTGAAACATTTAATAACGTGTGACTGGACGCACTCTTGCCTCTGGTCTAACGACTGAGTGAGCCGATTAACTGCTGACCAGCTGTCGCCCACCTGCAATGTTTGTTCAGCTGAATCTGTGCAAATTCAGTTCAAAGCTCGCTGGCTGCTTTCAAAGCATCTGTCAACCATATATTTTTTTCGAAGTTCTCTTGTGAAGATATGTTTGTCATAACTGCCGTCAGTGTCTGATAGAAGTTATTTATTCTTACAACATCCTGGGCTCATTTCTCATCTGTTGGACCAGTTGCGATGGAGTTATGTGTAAATGTCTTTCTCTTTTTACAGACCATGACAGATGTGGTAGGAAACCCAGAAGAAGAGCGAAGAGCAGAGTTTTACTACCAGCCGTGGGCTCAGGAGGCGGTCTGTCGTTACTTCTACTCCAAGGTAATCCAACTTATTTCTCCTTCTATATTTTGTCTTTGTACCACATTGGTCGCTACTCAATTTCCTAAACAACTAGTCAATGAATTGCCATAACATTTTCTATAGATATTCATGTCTCCTAGAGGATGAATCATATTGACTTAAGTAAACCCTCTGCTGACTTTGACTCTGCCTGCTTCCCTTCAGCGCCCGTAAAAACCATCACATACTTTCACAACCGTGCTGATACGCAAGACAACAACAATTAATCAATCAGAATAATTGCGTTTGATTTTAATGACAATCTGCTAATGGTTTTAGTTATAATCAGCAAATGTTTGCATGCTGCTAGCACACTAAAGTAAGATGGTAGCACTGGACCTGAATACTCAACTATTTGGGTATTCGGTTTTTTTGGGTAGTTATTCGGTTTTCAATTTTGGTATTTGGACAATTTTTTTAGTTTTTTTTTTTAATTAAAAAAAGAAAAACAATGTCTTCAATTTAACCAAGAGACATGTGTTGCAGCACAGCGAAGCATTTTAGCTCAGTGTGAAAGTCTTTGCTATGTTTTGCTGTCATTTATGGTCACTTTCTCTCCTCTCCTGGGTGCACAGTGAAGAGTAACCTTGTTACTGTGCTACCAATATTAGCTGCTCTGCTTCGACAATGTTAGACTTAAAAGACGTCATCAGACAGGCAGAAATTCACTGCAGTGTTCAGAGCAATTACCACTAGCTGCCAGTTAATAAAAATTCCACTGAGATCACAGAGTCACAATTTAACCTAAAATTCTGACATATGTAGAAGTCTGTGTGGTTTTACTGAAGCAGACTGGTGGGGGGGGGGGGGGGTTTTCTGGCAATTTAATGAAGATAAACTGTTTACAGCTGTGCATAAGGCCATTGCTCACTGAGCTGACTGGCTCCTTCCCTGTGCATGCTGCTCACTCCCATGGATCCCATAGGCACTCAACAATTGAGCCAAGATAGCCTAATATTGTTGTCTGAAGTTATGTCAAACAACAATATTAGGCTATCTTGGCTCAATACATGAGGTCTGTCCTAAGAGATTTAGTTTCTGACTCTGGGAAAGTATCCCAAAATTACTGTATCACACTCATTTAGGCTATTCTTTGATGTTCTTTTGGAAACAAATGTAACATTTATTCACTTCCATTTGCTGAGCCTCCCGTGAAACAGTTTTGAGCCCCCCTGGGGCGACATCCCTCACAATTTGAAAGCCTCTGGTGTAGACTCTTGTTGTTTTCGTCATGGCAACTGTTGATCTTTTGTCATAGCATTGTCTTCAGATGATTAAATCTTTTCTGTGTCTTTTAGGTCCAGCAGAGGCGACAGGAGCTGGAGACGGCCCTCGGCATCAGAAACACCTAAAGAAATCGATCCACAGGTGACAAATAAGCAGACGTGCTGTGCTTTCGGAGACGACTAATGTGTGAGCGTGTGTAGGATGTTTAAAATGAATTCCTCACAGAGTTTTCTGACAAACTTAGAGAGACATAGATACTAGATGGCTTTACCGTTTAAATAGGATGTCCTTTTTTTGTTTCATCTTCACCATGCAGCTCGACTACTGTTGCAGTTTAGTTTCTACTTACACTTTTTTTATTTTGTCTTGTTACTTTGTTTTTCTCCTCACACCAGATGTCCTTTAGCACAATGTATTTTCTCTTGCATGTCTAAGCCTTATCTGGAAGCATTCCTTTCATTTTGATACATTGTGCCCACACAAAAGTACAGATTGTACGCAAATGAAAATCAGACGGCACCTTTTAATGCATCTTGTCCCTGAATCTGAAAATTTGTTTAATCAGCTGGAATGTGTTGATTCTGCCTTGGCTTTTGTTCCCCTTATTTTAAAAAGTAAATTTACATTTAACCCGGCCCCACCCCCCTCCCCAGATACTTGCCCATTCAGTTAGATATTGATTGTGATTGTGTTTGTAATCAATCAACTTTGCTGCACATTGGCTGTTCATGTGTCACTTTGTCTTAAACTGTCACTGGTTTGTTTGGACAGTTTGTGCCACAGTCTGGCGTACAAGAGACGTCTAAGAGCTCAATCATGGCAGCATGTACATCTTTTGTTTAAGTGTGCCATTTAGTATGAAGTTTTTCTTTTTATCTTTTTTTGTTATAAATGATTCTTGTTTTAAAAATATGTATTATATCAGTACTTGTCTTGTTAGCTAGTACGGATTATCAAGGAAGTAGCTAGTATGAGTACCTCTAGTCTATGTAGTTTTGTAAATACTGAGCAGAAAAAAACTGAAGATGGATGTGAAGTAAAATTGTATCTCTTATCCTGGCAGATGTTTTTCTTAACTCTTTGTCTACGCTCAGATAGTTGAACCAGTATTTATAATAATAATCGGCCCTCACTCTCAGAGCAGTGATTCAGCTCTCCTCAACATAGAGACGGCAGTCACATTTGATGAATCGCTGCTCCGCGGGATGAAATGTGCACGGCATTTATGTCGCCTGCAAGCTGGGAAAAGTTAAACCTTCTGCTTTTTGTTTTATGTATTTTTAATTATGTGCAGAGAAGCCATAAACACTTTAGATTTAAAGAGTTGTAGCTTCTGTGTACGCTAGATAAATATCTGACATCTTGAGTTTAATGGTTGTTTCCCTGTTGAAGGTAAAGATGAGTGTCCTGGCTGAAACTTTAGCGTGTGTGCATTTAATTCATGAGTTCCAAGAATACACTAATGTGGGTTTGGGCAGGTACATGGTTTTAAACAACCTCAACAACACTGGGGGGACTGTAATAGTATTTGAATCTGCAGACTTTTTCATGGACCAAACCTATTTTTCTGTATGTTCTTATTATGTTATAATAAAGGATATGTAAAATGTACCTGTCTGTCACTGATTTTTATTTCAGCTCTACTTAATGAGAAACTGCTTTAATACTCCGTTATGAATTGCAATTGGGCTGCAGTTCATTTCATTATTCATTAATCTGGAAATTAGTTTTGAAATTAAGCAATTTTTCATGTCAGAAAATGGCTAGATGCCTAAAAAACCTTTCAGACGTGCTGTCTGGCACTAAAAGACAAAGAAACCAGCAATATGTGTCAGAGGTGGCGGATATACTCAGATTCTTTAGAAAAAAGAAGAAACGAGGGGTTCATAAAATAAATATGCAAGGTCATGAGATGATTAATGGGGCAAAAAGAAAGACAAAGCTCTGCTGCACAAATCAGTTTTTTGGGGGACTTTCTCTATTTGCTTTTTAAAATAATTTCATAGTTTACCCTTTAGTGGCTTTATGAATCGATCTGAGATATTTAGATATTAAGTCACTTGGTGGAACAACTAACAACTCAAAGACATCTGAAAGAGACAAGACCCCCATCTAATTTGGTTACTAATTAGTTTTCTTAGTTTAGTTAGTTAGATAAATAACAATCTGTAACCATTGTGTATTGTATGTAAAATCTTAATCCAAACTAGTAACTAGTACAGCTGTGAGATGAATGTAATGGAGTAAAAAGTACATTTCTCTTTGAAATGTAGTTGAGTGTTGAGAACCTCAAAATTGCACTCTAGTATAGTACTTGAATAAATGCATTTAGTTACTTTTCACCTCAAAATTAGTTATCAAAATCGTTTCATTTCATTATTTTCAGCTTTAGTTTATGATGCATTTGAGGGACCAATGTATTCCCTACGATTGTCGTTTTGCATCAGGCAGTAACTTAATTTAAAAATGTAACCAAACAAATTTGGTGTGCTCCCTTTAAAAAATTATATTACCACCTCAGTGACTCATGTTTGTAAAACGTCGCTCTGAGCTGAAATAAACTGTCCTGTTGCTGCTTTGAGATAAAGAGAGAGAGTTTGTCTGAGAGGCCACAGAGCAGACCAACCAGCAGGAGTGGGTGTGCCCTGAGCCTCAGCTGTGTGTCCGGTATAAATACACTTGTCCCGGCTACAACTGTCTTCGCAGACAGCTCCTTCTGGAAGGTCAAGCACATCATGGCAGCGAAGAAAGTTTGTGTGATCGGCTCTGGTAACTGGTGAGTGAAGGGATTTAAGATGCTCAAATTAACTTTGATGCACTTTTGGATGTCTTTCAGTTCAGTGTATAAACTGAGAAGTATGTCAGTGGTGCGCTGCAGTAGGTACAGTATACAGTATAGTCACCATATCTCTAACCATGTTCTCTGCCTGGATTAGATTTCACACTTGGTTGAAGGCTTGTCTGTGTGTGTGGGTGTGTGTGAATGATGTCTAAAAGACTACCAGACTTCGAATGAAAAAAAAGCTCAATGTATCCTTTATTGACAGCAGGTAAATTATTCATAAAGTTAATAAGATGCAGAGCGGTGTTCTGCTGACTTATTTAGTTTTTAGACACATTCCTCTTTTATATTTCATCTATATGTGGTTTAATTTTCACTGTGATATGTTTGGAAGACATTGATCAATACAGTTTTGAGAATATATACACTGTATCCATCAAGACTTTATGGGCAACAGTGTTCTGGTGAAAGACCTGCATTCAAAATGGTACCTATAAATTAAGCAAATATTGTTATTATTATTGTATTCAATTATAATATAATCTTACTTATTATTATCGATGCTTTAATATGTAAGTAGAATTTAATGCTGTAGCATGTCCAGAGAGATCATTTAAACTAAGTTGTGTGTGTGTGTGTGTGTGTGTGTGTGTGTGTGTGTGTGTGTGTGTGTGTGTGTGTGTGTGTGTGTGTGTGTGTGTGTGTGTGTGTGTGTGTGTGTGTGTGTGTGTGTGTGTGTGTGTGTGTGTGTGTGTGTGTGTGTGTGTGTGTGTGTGTGTGTGTGTGTGTGTGTGTGTGTGTGTGTGTGTGTGTGTTCTTAATCTTGTTTTTACCTGCCCTGGGACTGTAGATGGAAATTAGCTTTTAGCTAGAATCTGGTACAAATCATCTTTTTACACTATGTAACCAATGAACTTTGTACATGGTCCCTGAAGTAAATAAACTAAGCTAAACTAAACTAAGTACCTTCCTACTGAATTAATTTTGAATGAGATCAGTTGTGAAAGGTCAAAAGTGCCAATAAATACCAAACTTACTGATATTAAAAATTTATATATGACCTTAAAAAGGGATTTCTCACAGCACTTAGCCCGTGTTATGTGGACATCCACTAGTCTTAAAATGAAACTGTCCTCATGCCAAGATAATATTC
The DNA here is from genome assembly GCF_963691815.1 of Echiichthys vipera. Lineage (NCBI taxonomy): Eukaryota > Metazoa > Chordata > Actinopteri > Perciformes > Trachinidae > Echiichthys > Echiichthys vipera. Next base: position 17,222,595 of record NC_139825.1, on the reverse strand, counting down.
CTCTGGTTTTTCGTCGTTCACTATCAGTAAATAAACTGTTGTCTTCAAAACAATAACTAACTATAAGAAATTATCCAGGAAGTAGCAAAAATTGACTTTTTATATATTTCTAAGGGTAAAATTTGCGGTCAGTGTACAACCTCTTAAATATCAGTAATAACGGATGCAAAGAACATTTTCTTATGTGAAAATACAGAAAAAAAATTAAAAAGTCAGTATCAGCCAGACTCAAAATAAACTGTCAAACACAAGATTAGATATATAGTGACTTTTTTTAAATCATTTTTTCTTCAAATATCACTGCAGCACCACGACAGAGTGGGAAATCCGTGTATAATCACACATCAAAAAATGTAACCTTTGAGAAATTTCAACCAGCTGCTGTCTCCACATCAGGGTGCTCATTGTGTGTGTTTATGGCCACAGGGGCTCTGCCATTGCTAAGATTGTGGGTGCCAACGCCGCCAAATATGACACGTTCAACACTACAGTGAACATGTGGGTGTTTGAAGAGACGGTGAGCGGCCGTAAACTCACAGAAATCATCAACACGGACCACGAGAATGTGAAGTATCTCCCCGGCCACAAGCTGCCCCCCAATGTGGTGAGTATGAAAACTTTAAGGACTGTTTGGTGTTTCCTTAGAATAGAATAGAATAGAATGACTTTAATGATCCCAGACTGGGAAATTATTTTGTAACAGCAGTAGTGCGTCAGCAAATAAAAACTTTGTACATAACATAAATAGAATCCAATATATACATAGTGTATATATACAGTGCACAGTGTGCTATAAACAATAAACAATAATAATATATACAACAAAATATGCAAAATATACTATAACAATAATAATATATACAAAACAAAACAGTAGAGAGAGCAGAGTTCTCTGTCAGGCGGAGGTGAGAGAGTTACTATAAAAAGTGATGGATTGTGGCACGAAAGATTTCCTGTATCTGTTGCTACGACAGCGAAGCTGAAGCAGCCTTCTGGAGAAGGTGCTCCGCTGTCTGACCAGTGTGAGTTGGAGAGGGTGGAGAGGATTATCCATGATGGATAACAGTTTTTTCAGTGTCCTCCTCTCCACCACAGCCTCCAGAGGGTCCTGTTTGCAGCCAACCACAGAGCCAGCCTTCCTGATCAGTTTGTTGAGTCTGTTGGTGTCGCTGGCGCCAATGCTGCTTCCCCAACAAACCACAGCAAAGAAAAGTACACTGGCCACCACGGACTGATAAAAGATCTCCAACATCTTGCTGCACACGTTGAAGGATCTCAGCTTCGTCTGCTCATCCTCTTCTTGTAAACAGCTTTAGTGTTAGATCTCCAGTCCAGTCTGTGGTTGATGGTAACACCCAGGTACTTGTAATCCTTCACCGCCTCCACCTCCTTTCCCAGAATGCACAGAGGTTGGAAAGCCGTGTTCCTCTTCTTCCTGAAATCTATCACCATCTCTCTGGTCTGCTGATGTTCAGCCCAGGTGATTCTGTCCAGTCCACTTCACAAAGTTGTCTACCAGTGCCCTGTACTCCTCGTCCTGTCCCTCACTTATACACCAAACAACAGCCGAGTCGTCAGAAAACTCTTGCAGGTGACACGACAACAGTCAGTGGTGTATAAGGTCAACGGGAAAGGAGACAGTACAGTCCCCTGTGGAGCTCCTGTATCACTAACCACCACATCAGACAGAACACTGCCCATACGGAAAAAATGTGGCCTGCCTGTCAGGTAGTCGTTAATCCAGGAGATCATTGTGTCATCCACTCCCATCACCTGCAGCTTCTCCCCCAGTAGTAGTGGCTGGATGGTGTTATAAGCACTAGAGAAATCAAAGAATGTGATTCTCACAGTACCTCCTCCACCATCCAGGTGCGAATGGGCTCGTTGCAGCAGGTAAATGACAGCGTCATCAACTCCCAAGTGGGGCTGGTAAGCAAATTGCAGAGGGTCTAGCTGGGCTCTCACCTGCGGCCTCAGGTTGACCAAAACTCTCTCCAGCACCTTCATGACGTAAGATGTGAGGGCCACTGGTCGATAGTCATTGAGGTCTGATGGTGACGACTTCTCTGGAACAGGAATTAGGCAGGAAGTCTAGGATTGAAGTTTCACCAGATTTCATCTTTCCTCATCAGGTGGCTGTGGCAGACTTGGCCGAGTCTGTGAAAGGAGCAGACATCCTGATCTTTGTGGTCCCACACCAGTTTATTATGAGAGTTTGCGACACCATTAAAGATCACATCAAGAAGGATGCTGTAGGAATGTCTCTCATCAAGGTAACATTGCCTTGGTAGTTTGTATTCATCAAGTACCATAATAGAATAGAAATTTCACAATGCACTAAAGAATAGGATGTAATGATGCACAGGGATTTTCACATGCTAATTGTGTGGTCGGCTCCAGGGCGTGGATGCAGGTCCAGAGGGTCTCAAGCTGATCTCACAGGTCATCAAAGGGAGGCTGGGTATCGCCGTGACCGTCCTCATGGGAGCAAACATCGCCAACGAGGTCGCAGAGGAGAAGTTCTGTGAAACAACCATCGGTATGGAGGATAGATGGACATTTGATGCCTTCATTTACGGGGACACAATAACATTTTTATGAAAGCCCATTTACAACAATGTGATGCAAAAGGACAGATCCTGTAAGTCATTATAATGAGAAAATAACTACTTAGTATCTCAAAATAATGACTTGAGGACTTTTTTATTACAAAGTTTTCCTCTTAATTTTTCTTTTAATGATAGAAATGGGCTTCCATACATTTGTCCTTAGAAATGACTTCCTCTAAAAGTAATGCTTTGGATCTCAATGCCATGCTTACAGGTTAGAATTTGTCTTCCCACCTCACGTCGGTGAAGTCAAATCTTGTCTATTGACCTTTTCCATTAATTTATTTAAAGAACAAGATGAGAGGTACTTTGTTTATCTGGTTCTCTGTTTAAAACACATCCATACACATACTTTTGAGCCATTTTGGTGAATAAGGAATAACACAGAGCTTTATTTTAAAAGGTTTTGACAGAACAATAGAGTTTTCTTTGTTCTGTCTAGTGTAAAATATGCCTATTTATAGTTTTATACAGTATACATTTCGTATGTGCTGCACTATGGAAACTGGTGATGATTTATTTGTTATTTTTTGACATAGGGTGCAAAGACAAAGCCTACGGGACCATGCTGAAGGAGCTGATGCAGACCACCAACTTCCGTGTGGCTGTCGTGGAGGAATCTGATGTTGTGGAGATCTGCGGGGCGCTCAAGGTCGGCTTTTCTCCTCCATCAAAAACAAAGTTACTCCTTTATTTCCACCAATATTTGAGCACTAGCTGAAAGTTCAATGTCATGTCTGGTGCTTGAGCTTTTAAAAATACATAAAAATTGTGATGTTGAAAAATGTACTGTAAAAAATCTCATTGTTGTTTTTTGTATATATACGGAAGTAATATATAACAGGATGTCTACATGAATCAAAAGCAGTTAACAGATTTGTCTCTAAACAGTGAGATTCCTCATATGCATTACTACTTACCTCAACACATAAAAAACAATATCACAAAAACATTAACCTGTGATCTGTATTGTTGCTGCAGAACATTGTTGCAGTGGGAGCAGGTTTCTGCGATGGCCTGGGATTTGGCGACAACACCAAGGCAGCAGTAATTCGTCTCGGCCTGATGGAGATGATCGCCTTTGCCAGGGTCTTCTGCACAGAATGCCCTGTCTCCCCCGCCACCTTCCTGGAGAGCTGCGGCATCGCTGACCTCATCACAACCTGCTACGGTGGACGCAACCGCAAGATCGGGGAAGCTTTTGCCAAATCAGGCAAAGTAGGAGGAATATATTTTGTCTCCTCTGTCCCTCCCTTTTTTGATTAGAAGCATGATAATGTGATATATCAAACACTCAAACGACACTAAACGTCTCTCTGTTTCAGACCATTGAGCAGTTGGAGAATGAGCTACTGAACGGTCAGAAGCTCCAAGGTCCAGCGACTGCAATGGAGGTGCACCAAATCTTGAAACAGAAAAACATGGTGGAAAAGTAAGTTTGTCTCGTGTTTTATTATGAGGATCACATGATGGCTTGTTTGGGCATTTATCATTCCTACAATTACTGATACATGTCAGTTTTACTGAATGCATTTGAATATGGAACCTTTAGAAAATAACATCTGATTGTGTTTGCATGTTATCCAAACATTTACATAAACATTTAAAGGAACGGTTTGGCATTTTGGAAAATATGCTAATATGCTTTTTTGCTGAGAGTTAGGAACATTGATGCTACTCATGTTTGTAATGTAAATATAAAGCTACAGGTAGAAGCTGGTGGGAGCTTATATGTCCCCAGTGACCCACGTTCCCCAGCTCAATACCCTTTTAATATGACACATTAAGGTGACCGTTAATGCTTTTGTGTTCTCAGTAATACTTTGTTTGTGTATGTTTCCCTAAGTCAGTTATGTGGCAAACACTTCAACTTATAACATACTGAGTTTATACTCCTACAGAAACCTACAATCTCAAATTATTTGGACAGACAATTTTCTCGACTTCCATTCCAGACATTGATATCGACACAGTTGCTGAAATGATTTCTAACATTCACATTGCATTTGAAGCATTAATCTCCCTTCGTTCTTTTGCTTTTTGAACAGTAAAGATATTCATTAGCAATATCTTTGGAGCATAGTGATGACCCTGTAGTGGCACAAAGACTGATAACACCCAGCCTTGTCCTGTCCAAACGTAATAAAATCTGTCTACCAGCACCTCTAAAACTCATAAAATAACATGTTTTATCTTGCTTGTTTAATCAAGTTGCGTTTTTTTGAGGAGTTTATTTGATCGGCTTCACTTTAAGGTTGCTGGGAAACCAGCAAAGACTTCAAGAAGTCAAGTGAGTTGTACCAATCTTCTCATCTAACTCTTAGCAAGGAAGCGAAGAAGCCTATTTTCCAAGATGTCAACTATTCCTTTAATGATTTATTTTTCTTTCTTTTTTTTTTTTGCCCCTGCAGGTTTCCTCTTTTCACTGCTGTATACCAGATCTGCTTCAACAGCCACCCAGTCACAGAGTTCGTCAAGTGTTTGCAGAACCACCCAGAGCACATGTGAAGGGTTACAGACTGAGGGTGAATGGATGGAAGTTGAGAAAAGACCTAGAACCACCTTTTAACCCAGGTGATCGACGGAGCGGAGTAGCCTTCTTTACCTGAGCTTCTGAGATGACCTGCATTACATTACATTACCAACAGAAACTACTAACTTCTATTCTTTACTGATTAGAGACCTAAATGTCGCACATTGTTGCATTAAATCGACCAAGTCTTAAAAGTTTTAAGAATTTGACTTACTCTGCCTTACAAAACACACCAACCCTGACCTGAATGTTGCAAAATGTTACATCATTTATTGGTTAAAAGTGCCTTAATGTGCTTTTTTCACTGACATGTATGTAAAACAAAGCACTGAACACACAACAGTTACCACTCCGATTGTGTTGTTTTATAGTCTGCACTTCTTATATTAATTTATTTTGGAATAAAGTATTGAACTCATTAACGTTGTGTCCGTTTTCATGTGTAATGTTTTCTTTCTAACTTGCCTGTATGTGCCTGCAGGATACAGTCATACACACTCTGCAGCAGCCTTGCTGTAACCTGACCTGAGCTCAGTCAGGCTGCCACTCTAAACTCTTCACCTTTACCATTTTCTAGAGTGTCTACTTCAACCTTTCTCTAAGCACACGTCCTGCCTCAGTCCTCATAAGTGATGGCTGTGTTGTTCAGTATGGATTAATGATGAAGCTGTAATTAATTCAGCATGATTATAAACACTTTCAGAATCAAATCTTTCATGATGTTTTTACAACCCACATACATATGTATATATTTTTAATTCTGTTGATTAACTCATAAACATCTCAGAAGATGTAATCTCTTTCAGGATTCTGTTTACAATATCTGCTCATTCACAACCATCTGTCTGCCAACATATGCCAGTGTATCCCATCAGTGCTCAGTCCCTGTAAGTCACAGCGGAAAGGCAGCATGAAAAAGCCTATTACCTCTGCTGTTGAAATGGTATTATAAATTCTCTGCTTTGCCAGTATATTAACTGTTAAAGCACTTGGCCAAAAATCCTCTCCACGTATGTTCATATTATTATTATTTTTACCATCCCGCTTTCTCAGTTCTGTTGTAGACCACAGCGTAGAATCATTTGCCACTTGTTTAAAATTGGATTCCCTTGCTGAAAGCCAGTGCATAGTTATTGAGTCAAATGGTCTGTGAGATTTCTAATAATAACATGCTCCAAAGGGGAAATGTCCATCTATAATTAGACAACGGACAGCACTGCAGCTGCCCCATCCCTGCTTAACCTTTTCGAGATACTATACCATTGTGGTGCCATCAAAAAAACAAAAACAAAACAGAATTTGACTGTCATTTTTCAGTCACTTTGTTCTTTTTAATGTTTTAATGGGCTATAATAATACATACTTCTAATGGCTTTCAGCTGGGTGCAATGTTTGTCTGAGCCTTCTCAATAATAAAATACACTATAGGTCAATTTGTAGTTGAAATACATCAATCAACCACAAGGGTGCGTCATCACATCAATCACAAGCCCCGGTTGTGTACCCGTCAGCTTTATCTGATACGGTACTTTTAGAGAAAACCAGTTACATCGGATTACTGAAAGGAAAATGTCCCTAATAATGATGTGCTATATATAACTTAAATAAAGTGTCTGCCAACACAGGCTGGCTCTGACAGGAAACAGCAGGGATGGATGCCATATTCATGCATGGCATCCATCCCTGCTGTGAGCGAGGAGGGTCTCGCCCACACTTCCTCCTTCTGGGCTCCGGTTCAGTTCTCATCTCAGGGCGGCAGCTAAGGTTTGTGAAGCCTGCCGGTGACAGCCGTAACACACAGGAAACTGGGTTGTTGTACCTTCAAATTCAAAAAGTAAACCGTATGAGAAAATGTGTAGAAGAGCTGGTTTTGAGACCCCTGGCGCAAGTCAAGTCCCTTTGATTACGCTACTTGACGTGCAAGTTCAAACTTGCACTTCTTTCCTGTCAGGCAGTTAATAACAGATACAGCTGCAGATGTTTATTTTTGCACTGCACTTTTTTAGTTTTTTTTAATGATTTGAGGTAAAATATCTTCCCGTTTTCAATCCAGTCCAACTCAAGTCTCCAGCTGTGAATATATTAAGTAAAAAGAAAACAGTTTTGTAAAGATATATCTTGTTATAAAGTAAAAAAATAAATGGTGATTAATAAACTATATAATGATAAATAACAATGCTGACATTTCTTTATATCTTGTTATAAAGTAAAGATAAGTGGTGATTATTTTATTACTAATTCTGATTATTATATATACTATAAATAATTAAATACTACTTATTTTGGAGAGGGGGTGGGATTAAAGTATACTTCTTTCCACTCGAATATGTGAATTTTTTTTCTTCGCTTAAATTATTTTTGTATGTGTTTTTCTATTTTTTTATGGTTTATCTTTTTCTCTGCCTGCAATGGCATATTTTTTATTTTTACTAGGAACTATTTCTTTTTTATTTGAGGTAAAATCTTCAGGTTTTCAATCCAGTCCAACTCAAGTCTCCAGCTGTGGATATATTAAGTAACAAAAACAGTATTGTAAACCCCATGCCTGAACAAAACAGTGAGTATTTATTGAGCCTTTCTTTTTTTATTTATTTATCAAAAATTACAATCATAGTCAGAAATACAAATACACAATATAATTTAAGACATAAAATATATAAACATAAGACACAAATTAATAACTTGTAATAGGCTACCCAGTGAATAACACCACAAAAGGGGTGAATTCAATGTACAATAACAATGAAATAGAGGATACGGTAAATTAATCCTTACTATTGTCATAGTAACATATAACATCCTTTTGTTTATTTGAGTCTTTCTTACTTCACAATGCTGGTCAAAACGACCGTTACAAAATAAAACGTCGACCGTTGAGAATCTTATTTTGAAAATGTGAGCCGGAAGTCTCTGGTTTCCATAACACTGGTGCTCCAGGGTGGATTGAGGCAAACTCATCGCACAAAGTGGCCCAGAGGGCAGGAGGGGTTTTCACCAAGTTTTTACACATCATTTTTATTTCGGATAATAAACTAGGACTGGGGGATACTGTGAAACATGGCTGCTGTCTCAGCCTGGTTCTGGAACGAGAGGTTTTGGCTTCCACACAACGTCACCTGGGCGGATCTGGCAGACCCAGCTCCCGGGGTGGAGTACCCCAAAGCTGGACACTTGCTTACCGCCTTACCGCTGGCTTTGGGGATTTTCGCCGTCAGGATACTCTTCGAAAGGTAACGTACTCACCACTTGTGTCAGAAGTTTTCTTGTAAGTCCCTTAAACTACTTTAACTGAGATGTTTTAAAGAAACAACGGAGTGATGGACGGGTAGCTAAACATCTTAAATATGTGCTAACTCTAGGTTTTATTATACATGTATTATACACATGCTAGAACTACCTGCATGTATTACTACACAACACAACCAAGTTGAGATTTCCTGAAGGCTTTATGCACTGGTAAACCAGAGCAATGTATTAATGTCATTAATTTGCCCATTGGTGCATAGCTGAGATGTTGTGGAGTTATTTTATTACTAGCTTGACCCTCTGTCTTCCTCATTTAAAGAGAAGAGTCCAAGCTTACTTCTACAATAGCTTTTAAGAAACGAAAGAGTGGATTTAAAAAGCACTTTTAGGGTCTTCAAATAGGTGGGTCAGTCTGGAGTCCCAAACAGGACAGATGCATTTGTCCTGTTTCCTCAAAAGATCTCTTAATTGCTTGCTTATAAAACAACAGATTATCTTTGGGAAGTTTTGTTGTCTTGTGGGGCGATGTTGGTGCTGGTGCTGAAGACCAAGTTTAACCAGACAATAAAGAAAAGGCCTCTGCTGACAAGTTTCTCATTTGATTTGCAGAAAGTATGACTGTAAAACTTAATCTGATTAATGAAGTACTTGTTCTTGCTTGTGTACTGATACTGACAGTGGCAACAGGAAACGCACATTCACTCATCTATTGAGTGCATCTTTGATAAGTGCACTGAATGGCCTGATGGATGGGTTCACTATTTGTTTAGCCATTATTGCCTTGAAGGAGGTTTATTCTGTTTCGTGCAGCTTCAAGATAAAAGCATCAAATAAAATAAAATGGACATTACAGTAGATGATGTCTCTAAACTGAAATGTCAGATAGGGCCCTCTAGAGTATTACTATTGTATAAATGTAAATAGCTTTTTATTTCATTTGTTACTTAATGTTTTCTATTATTTATTTGCCCAAGTAGAGAATTGCTGTTGTATTTTGTTTGCTCACTGTTGAAGACAGTTTATGGTCAGGTGTTTGCATTAGCAGAAAATACTTTCACATCTGGTTATTTTATCTGTATGGGGCTCTTAATTCATTTTCCAGGAAATTGCACTATATCAGGTAGATACTCAATAAAGAATATTTCATCCTTATCGCCTATCACTAATTTCATTGTGTGTGTCTTGCTACAAACTTAGATGTTTTAAAACGTAGATGCTTAAAACTAGTGACTAGTGACTGTTCTGTGTTAATTATTGTTTAATTATTACATATAACACAAGAAAGGCGTTGACATATTGTGTTGGTGTTTTTATTTTTAGCCAAATGCATGGCTAGGGCTGGGAAGTTAATCGATTTTAAATCGAAATAGGATTTATTTGTTTGGACAATGTTAAAAAATGAAAATCAATTTTTTGTTCTTTAAGTTGGGTAAAAACGGCAGTCTACTGCTCTATCTCAGAAATTGGGGATTTTATTTTTAGGCCATATCGCCCTGCCCTATGCATGGCTATAAAAAGCTATTTAATCAAGGTTTACATAGTTAAAAAGACTATATACTCAAATAGCTCTCTATAGTAGTTGTTTGAAAACAAAGGGAAACATGCCTAAGGGACTACATCTAAGCTGCAGGTTATAGCCTAAAACTAAACAGAGACAATGCCGACAATAACACTGTTAAATAAATGTTCATGTAGCAAGCTCAGTGTGTCTCATTTCTTCTCATTATTATAGTGTTGTATTTTATCCAATGCACTCTCTCAAAATGGCATCAGCCGTTATAAAAACCCATATCAGTCGACCACAAGGAGAAGTTTACCTCAGTCATGACAGATATTCGGGCATGGCTTCTAGACTCAACACGTACAGCTCCAACTACAGCATCAGGCTTTTGTCTCTTTAATATAGACTGGGTCAAATGGCTGTAAATAAGAAGCAATCAGATAACGGAGGTGTCTAAGGAGTGTCGCTGAGGTGTTCGATGAAATGCACACAGCGCTGAGCCACCTGTCTCAGCTGTCAACGCTTGACTCTGTGTCCCTAACAAGAGGCTGGAGATACGGATCCACACAGTGATGTTATTAGAGGGCATTAACTCTGTCACTGTCTGACTCTGGCTAGCTCATCCAGTCACTTTTTCATCAGATAAAAACATCACACCACACAGCTTAAGTTCCTACTTTTTGCAGAACCTAGACAGAGCAGACTGTGCTGTTTGTTCCCACAAATTCACATCACATACAAACTGCTATCACTTCTGCAGTAAGAGGCTCAGGCTTACATTCACACACTGATGAGTTTGGGGGTGGTCCGTCAGACACATCCTGCCATAAACTTGTTATGACTCATGACCTTATGGTATGAGAACCTATGCTCTATTTTTTTTTCTTCAAATGTAGGCTACTGCTTTCATTTCTCACAAATAAACTGATATTTCATCTACATTCATATCTTCCTCTTAAACTTCGACACTTCCAACTGCAATGATTAGCCGGCAGTAAATTCATCTAAGTAATTTTTCGAGCAAAAATGTCAAACCACGTCCGTTGTTCCAGCTTGTGAAAATTTGAGGATTTTTGTCACATATAATAGTAAACAGAATATCTTTTGGTTTTAGGCCTTTGGTCAAAAGAAACTATATTATGCTATATAGTGCTTTATTAATGTATCACCTCAAGAGGTGAGAAATTAGAACAGACATCTTTCACTATTTTCTGATATTTGCTAGAACAAATTATTAATTTATTGATCGATAATAAAAATAATTGTAGTTGCAGCCGTACTTCCAAAATCTTTCAGGTCTCTCCTTTGAACAACAACCCAAACAAACGACTTCTTCAGCTTCTCAAACTCCAATAACTTTCACGGTTCATACACAGTTTACTATAGCTGCTTTCAGTGCTTACACTCAAAATTAATATGAAATTAAAGTGAAACTTTTAAACTGCTATTTCAACTCTTATTATTTTTTCTATTTCAAATGGCACTTTAACTATAACTTTAACTTGAAAACTTCATAAAATGCAGCCTTTTCTAGCTCTAGTTATGCTCTCTTCGATGCCACGGAACTTGCTTGTATATCTTTCGAAATCTTTGTCTTACGCTGTTATCTTTGACAACTGCAGTATGTGATTGTCCTTAAAGATGAGATCATTCAGTTCTGTCTGTCAGGAAGAATAGTTACAGACACGGTGGAGACTTGAGAGTATCGCATGATCTTTTTTCTTGATACAGTTTATGGAAGTCTTACTACCAGCCTCTGTCTTCAGACATACTTGTGTTTGTCCTCGAAAGGCTGCGTTCTCACACGTAATCATCAAGCGTGTCTGCAGGATTGCTCTTCTGCGTTCACTGCAGGCAGCTCCTCCCACTGGCTAATTTGATGCCTGTCTACCACAGCCCAACCCAGACCGTCCCTTCTAGACCAGTTTCTTCTTGTTTGATAATAATCAACGTTTTTTCTGTTTCTGTTGTAGATGGGAGCAGTCAGGCTGTTTTGTGTGTAAGCCTCAACCCTTCTAAGCCGTGTCATGGGTTGAATGGTGTTAACACTACAAACTGAGTAGCTGGGCTTGCCATGTAATCTGTTGTGGCCCGTTCTGACTGTATCCGCATAGAGTAACAACCAGTATTATCCTCTGCCAAAAGGAAGTGAGGGCAGACACACTTAACAAAAATGTTGATGTGATGAATTGAACATCCCCCTTTTTCAGTGTTCTGTTTACTTCCAACATAATCGGGCATTGTCTCCCCCCAAAGTCACATTTCTTCCACATAACTGTAAATTTGTTTTCAAAATGTCCCAAGTCAAATTATGGCCACAATCACATCCAGTACAGTGCCAAGAATAGAGTCATGCCAGTGCCTCATCTAGGCCCTGGGACTGGGAAGTTTTCCCATGGCAGGTTCTATGAAGCTTTCTGCTCTTCCCTTCACAGCGGTCAGGGCTACTAGCTCCCCGTGTACACAGACCACACTGTCTCTTGGCAACAGGCTTTGTGTATGCTGGAGTGGTCAGGATCTGAGGAAGAGCAGGGACGTTTTGACGTTTGACACAAATAGATTAGCTCGCGTCTCTCGCCTTTTTCCCTCTGCTGCTGCAGTCTGCAAGTCAGCTCTGCAGCCTCAGGTGTGCCTGGGCTATTTCTGTTGATTGTCATAAATTTGAAAGGCCTGTGCTTGCAAGAGAACCCAGACTTATGCCACTACCTGTGTCATATCAGCTCATCTTTTAGCCGTGTGATTGGGTAACAGTTTGATGGAGATTGTTGTAGGCACTTAGTACCAGACCACTTAGTAAATTCAGGCTGAAACAGCCACATCACAGATCTGTGCCAACCTTGATTTGCAATGATCGCCCTGAGTAATATTTAACTTTGACCTTTACAGTCTAACTTCTGTGCAGATGTCAGTATGGGCCACTTTAATTTCAGTGTCAGGAGTGCCATTCAATATATAAAGTGGAACTGTTATTTTAATGTTACTTAAAGATCCACGTAAAAAAACACTTTGCTTGAAGAACCTGTTTTTGATTATATGCTCACAGGTTATAATAACTATGTGTATTCTCTCTTTAAACGTTAATGTAGAGAAACTATGTTTGCTTGTTTGGATGGTATGAAAATAACACAAGGCCTGTCTGGTCTACATACTTGTCATTGCTGTAAAGGTCACTTAAAGACAAGGAGAAAGTGCTCTACAACAGATGGAAGGTGTTTTTTTTTAAATTAATTTCCTTCTCATAATAGAACAAGGTATTTTGTGTCAGACCCCCTCACCAGGATCCATTTCTTTTTTACACCACTTACACAATGGAGGTTTCATCGTAGATGATTGCTCCACATTTTTTAACAAATATTTGGCAGATAACGTCTTGCTGACACGATGATCGCCTGATTAAAAAGTAGATAACACTTACAAGGAGAGGCTCAAGATTGTCAAAAATCAAATGGTTAGAAAAATGATTGTAGAAATCACAAAAAATATAAAATAAGTATTTTTCAAAACACAACACAAAAGAATATGACACTGGCTGATCAAGTTTGTAAATATGGGAGCATGTTTCCCTGTTAGGAGCCCCCAACCAGTCAACTAATTGTTTCATAATTTACTTTTTTTAATTGGGAATTAACTGTTAGTCAATACTTGAACATTATGATCACATTTCAGTAATATTCACATTTAAGTGGCAGCTGGGTTTCTACTAAATACCAAACTACCAGAGACACAATTTGACAAATCTTTACTTAAAACTTGATAATTAGTTGGCAAATTCATGAGTTGACATATTTACATATGATTTAATTGCCTGAGGCTGTTGATGTTAGTAGGAATTTACATTCACTTTCACAAGGGGTTTCTCTACAAATGGGCCAAGACGTTGGGCACACAATATTATTGAATGCCTCTAATAGATTTTAAAAAGCGGACACGGTGTTGTGGTGGTTAGCACTGTCGCCTCACAGCAAGAGGGTTCCTGGTTCGAATCCCGCCTGGGGCCCTTCTGTGTGGAGTTTGCATGTTCTGTGGGTTTTCTCCGGGTTCTCCGGCTTCGTCCAAAGACATACTCGTGTTATGTTCATTGATGACTCTAAAATTGCCCGTTGGTGTGAATGGTTGTCTGTCTCTGTTTGACTGCGTCCTGTCCAGGGTGTACCCAGCCTCACGCCCGATGTCAGCTGGGATCGGCTCCAGCCCCCCCGCGGCCCGACAGGGACAAGCGGTTGAAGATTCATGAATGAACACATAATAACACCTTTTTTTCTTGGTGTCTTAATTGTGAAAAATAATGGAAAAGTCTGGATTTTATCCTTTTGCTTACATATTTGATATAGTTTTGTATATAGTGGAAGCATGAATATCTGGCTCTAAATCAATGACAAACTAACCCTTGAGCATGTTTCCAGAAACAAATCTTAGAGTCTGAGCTAGTTATGTCCAAATAGCTTTATTTTATCATAGCTTCTCATAGCCTGAACCAGAAGGAGCTGTTTATAAAACCTCTATGATGAGAGTATGAGGATAACATGGTACCACCATGTCTGTTCTGCAAAGTCATTTTCAGTGGAGCAGCTCCAAGTTTTTGCCAGACAAAGACCTGTTTCTTCAGAGACGTGTTCACAGATGTAGATTTTACAGGAAGACCATAGTAATTTATTTTTTTTCAATAGTTTTTGTGTAAAGTTTTGCAGCAGCCACACCAACAATCATATAAATGAGCGTCTTGTTATTGTTAACAGTTAAAGTTACTCATCGGTATTGATATTCATTCATACTTATTTAAACATTAAACTACCCGCAATATAATATTTTTTTCTGCTAATGAATTCTCCTGTCATGCTTTTGCATAACACTAAACTATGTATTCTATCTGTATTTGAGCGATGCTTTCCTTAATTAATGATTCATGGCCTGCAAGAAGGTCTTCTCACAAATAAATATTTATGGTCATAAGCCTTCATCCTACAGGTCACAGCAATTCACCTGCACAAAGTACAAATTGCCTAAAATATCAAATACGCCACTGTACACATTAAAAGTAAAAACCCAATAAAAGTTTTTAACCTTCCTAACACGACATGATGAGTTGAATCATAGAACAGAGCTACAGACAGGGGTCATACAAGGGCATACTGTTCCCACAAATCCCAGGATCACTGGGGATTTTGAGAAGCTCCCCTTCAGCAAGTTTTTGCCCTTTTTCATCATTTATGAGATGTTAGTCAGGCTAATGCAGAGCCACTGACAGAGATGAGAGGTCAAAAGTGTTTGTAAATGGCATTTGAAAAAAAAACAACCTCCTAACAGCGGTAGTGGTAGTAGCACTAGCACTATACTGGTTGCTGTTGTGCGTCACAATACTTAAAGGTGCCCTGTGGAGTTTTCTTCAAACAAACAAAAGCTGTTTACATTCAGCGTTTCTCCCAAAAAGCAATCTATCCTTGAGGTCTCACAAACATGATGAAGGCATGAATGCATTTGAAACATGCATAGTTTCCATCCCAGTTTACTAGCAAGAAGTTGTCTTTTTTCCTGCCTTAGCCAGTGCATTCCTGCATATTTTGGCTTCTAATATGCATGCAGTGATTTTATATTACTAGTGGTAAGAATCTCATGACAATTAATGTCAATAAAGAGCTATCCCTTTTAAAATATATGTTCACATTTCAGATATGGG
Organism: Echiichthys vipera; assembly: GCF_963691815.1. NCBI lineage: Eukaryota > Metazoa > Chordata > Actinopteri > Perciformes > Trachinidae > Echiichthys > Echiichthys vipera. The sequence goes on along the minus strand of NC_139825.1, from coordinate 17,207,032 downwards.
CTAAGGAACCCTTCTTATCCATTTGATAACAGATTGAATGTCAATTCAAACTTGGGCCGAACAGGTCCTGTAAGTTTTCTTTCACAGAGCTAGTTTGCATGTTTAAACAACATTGTGTGACTCATCTCTCCCATTTTCACCTCTGCCACAGGTTTATCGCCAGCACCTGTGCCCGAAGTCTCCACATCCAGCCAGGTGTTGGACGAAGAGCTCAGCCCAATGCAGTACTGGAGAAAGTGTTTACATCCATCACCAAGGTTTGGTTTCTTTCTTGACATCTTCTTTCTCTTTTTTAAAGAAGCATTCATGAACTTGAATAATGGTTGATACTGACAACAGTTGGTCATACAAAGGTTAAACATATGCTGCCTCTGAAAGAGTGAGGGGTTAATCTAGCAGACAGCTAGCAGCTGGCCACCTAGCGCCTCGCCTCCTGTGACAGCACCCGCCTGTCACTCAAAGCCGACATGCCCTTAATTATGCATAACTTTAAGCCTTGATATAATTCAAACTGGTGAGTTGTAGAAAAATTAGGCCCCTGCATAGTTGTCATGAACGGGGAAATTAGCTGTACACCAAAACATTTTTATACCAGGTTGTAAATAAGTTTATTCTGCTGTAAGGTTTGTCATTTTAATGGGACTTTGAATATTGACCCGCTTCTGGGGCGATGGTCTTCAGCAATAAATAACTCTTAACTACCTAAATAAAAGCATGTATAAAAAGCTTAATGTTGCGCCTGCAAGAATTACAAGAATGCTTATTGCTAATTGGACTGGGAAGAATGGTATCGACCACAGCGGAGGAAAGAAATATTGGAGCATTCCAGTCTGTCTTGTAGGTCACACTGTTCATTGGGTTTATATTTATAATTACATTGTTTTCAATGTACTCTGTGAATCATTTAAATTGTACCAACATTCAGAAACTGGAAATTGTCTGCCTTCATAACATATTTCAGACACCATATCCTAACATACAATCAAATATGAAAAATCGATTTAGCTATTACTGCGGTTACATAGACTCATGGTTTCATGACCGTGCGAATTGTAGAACCTAAGATATCTATGGTGTACTGAGTCCTGCATTGTTGCCCTGTGTAAAATAAGCTCACGAGTCGAGTGTTTGTGTGCGCTGGTTTGTTTTTTGTGTGAGAGAATCATCGCGCCACTAACCTGAATCATTGACAAGAAGAGCTGTAAAAATGTCAGCGGGAACCAGTTCTAGCCTTCTATCCATCAAAAAAGTTTCTTAAATCTGTATTTTGAATATCAACAAAATGAGCGGGGAGTTGTTGAAGATGGATATCCAAATATCCAATTTGCTAGACTGCAAGACTTGGAATATGTTCCAACATATTTGAGATATGAGATGAATAATAAATTGTGACACCGTGATATTTCCTCTGACAATAATCATGATTTTATGACTTCCCTATTATGAGTAAGATAATGGATTTTGTTAAAGTTTGTGAAATAGATAGACAGATACTTGAGCTCTATGATGAAACTGTTATGCAAGAGCACATTTCTGTCCGTATTGTCACATTTGCAGAAAAGGTCTCTCGGTTATTATTGCAGTTTTCACAGAAACTCTCAATTTCTGAATTTGCTGTCTTCACATGCATCAGTTGAATTTGTTATCTTGAGTCTCAGAGATTAAAGCTCAAACTTGCAATGTGCTTGGACTGGATACTGTATAATAACCAATATTTATTTTCATCCTTGTTGGGAACTATAATCCAATTTGTCTTTCTTTTCTCTTCGCACAGAATCCAGACTCTCGCCATCTGGATGGCCTGTCCAAGCAGCTGGACTGGGAGGTGCGGAAGGTCCAGCGTTGGTTCAGACACCGCAGGAACCAAGATAAACCCAGCACACATACTAAGTTCCGCGAGAGCATGTAGGTTAATCCCTATTGTGTTAATCTTTGACCTCTCTGCAGTCTTGAGCACACATGGTTTTCTGTGCATGTTGTATGTGTGTGTGTGTGTGTGTGTGTGTGTGTGTGTCTGTGTGTGTGTGTGTGTGTGTGTGTGTGCGTGCGTGCGTGCGTGTGTGTGTGTATGCTATCTTCGTGAGGACACGAGCTGTAGAGCGTTAGAGTGAGAACGATTTGGCTTGTCCTTGTTGTTAGGATTTGGATTTAAATGTAAAATAAGAATCAGGTTATGGCAGAGTAAGCAATGGCAAGACATGTATTGCGAGTGGTTAGGGTAGGGGCAAGTAGATACATACTGTATGTTTTATTTTTAATGTGCTTTTTCTCTCTTAAACCAGCCCTATTTTCTGGATCCTGGATCATAATTCCTTCTTGTTTACTTGTAGGTGGAGGTTTACATTTTATTTGTGCATATTTACCTATGGGTTCCGGTTTCTGTGGCAGGTGAGCACACAATAAGCTTGGAAGTACTTATAAACAGGGGGGAAAAAGTAGCTAATAGCATTGTTTGTTCTTTCATTGATAATTGGCTTTGTATATTTCCAGAGATAATAGCCTTTTGGACTGTTTGCTGAACTAACACATTTTTGTTTTTAGTCTCCTTGGATGTGGGATACACAGCATTGCTGGTACGGTTATCCCTATCAGGTATGATACCGTTCTAATCTCTGTCTATAAAATATCTGATGCAATGAACGTTTATTACAGGGCTATTGTATTGGATTGCATGACAATGGATTGCATTGAACCTATTAAACTGGTGCACAGTAAACTTTGAAGATCCGCTGGAGTTGACAGCCGAAGCATTATCAGTATCTGTTTATTTCACTGTCTTTTCCCTGGTCCTTGTATAAATGATAATGTGTCATAAAAAGCAGTCTGACAAGGGTATATCATGTAGTTGTCTTGTTGTAAATGTATGGGTGTAGACTAGGGCTGGGTTTAAAAAATAGATTTTCGGATTAAAATCAATCTTCATTTGAATTATCCGATATCGATTCATTAAAATAATTATTGATATTTCTGGTGTCATATGAAACTAGAAGACTTAGGTAATCCATTGGTACTGATCATGTCATGCTAGCTTGGCCATTCAAAGGGCTCCCTTGAGCTCTGACCTCAAGAAATCTTGATGAAAATGTCATTCAAAACTGAAGAGATGTATAAATGTAACTACTTTGGCGTCAATTCTTAATGTAAACATTAATATTTTAATAATGCACCAGGTTAGAGGGTTCTTTGTACAATTTACAGCATTAGCTATATGAGAAAATTGGTTCTGTAACTGAAATATCCCTAATCGATATTGAATCAAATCAAATCAATTGGGACCTTGTAACCCGGAATTTAATCAATTCGGGAAATCAGTGGCAATACGCAGCTCTAAGACATTGTCTTTATTCAAAGTGTATTGCGATACACCTAAGTCCCACTGGTAACCTTTCCATATTCTAACTCAAGAAGTTTACATTTACATTTGTTTGTTTTTTTTCTTATATGTACTGTTCATTTTATTTGCTATTGTTTGTTTTTTGTTTTAAATTTTAATATGTTCGAAATAAACAAACTAATATAAAGTTCTTAGGACTGAACTTTTCTCACCTCTCTGTCTCTTGAGGTTTTGACTCCGGGTCTTTACCACTACTACGTGATAGAACTGGCCTTCTACTGGTCCCTCATGTTCTCCCAGTTCACTGACATTAAAAGAAAGGTGAGACCACACTGGATACATCACAGTTGCAAGTCCCTGTGAAACATTTTTCAAATTTATACATCAAGATAAAACTCGATTGTAAATGTGCTTTGTAACAAGCTCTCACAGTTCAGTGTGGATGGTCACATGTTTTTGTTTTTGGGAGGGGGGTGGGGCACAGCTCGAGCTGCTCGGTCTGTGAATGCTTTGTATTTTCAGCACGAGGGCATCATGTGATTGCAGAATGGAGCAGGCCTAATTCTATTAGAATTACAGAAATTCTTCTGAATACCAGCATATTAGAGCTGAAGTTAGTTAGAGACATCATTTTAATGTTTAAGATGTTTCATATAGTAGGCCAATGCTGCTTGTTTTAATTTACAAGCTGAACTCGAGGAGGCAGCTGGTCTGATTTCACATTCTGTATAATATATGTATTTTCATCATGTCAAAGACAAAGATTGTTTCAGTAGATTTGTTATCAAGCCAAAGGAAATTTACATAAGGCTGTTCTCCCTGTTTAACCCTTACTCAGCTGAGTTGCATTGTGACTTTACAGTTAGCTCCAAACCACTAAGGTAGTGAGTAAATAGACACAATAACAGGTATTTTCCAGACAAGCAAACAAGTCGGTATTCATGCAAACAATGGTGACTTGAACAAATATGAACCGGTTGACAGAGGAGGAGATTTGAGACCTTTTTAGAGATATTCTGTGAAAATGGATATTGCGCTTGACTGGCTTTACAAACTCTTACATTCTTTTTATCTAGTATTTTAGAATATAAGTCATATCCCACAGTCCCGATGTGTACATTATGTTTATGGCATTTTACACATTGATCTTCAGTGTCAAACAGACAAATAAAACCGCTGAATATTTGTTGAATTAAAAGACAAGATCAGATAAGATGCTCCTTTTATTGATCCCCAAAGGGTACATTTCTTGATTGCAGCAGCACAAGGAAATAAATTAAAGTACCGATAGAGGAAGCAAAGAACAATTAAAGGGTATATATAACTGTGTAACTGTATATGACTAAAATAAGAATAGAAGTAAAATAGAAATGGTAATGTGGAACAAGTGAAAGACTAATATGCTGTAGCTGTATAGAAAGTTGGTTGAAAGTATGGATCAGACCTCAACCTGTTCAACTTAAGATAATACATATTTAAGACTGTAACAACACAGTATGTAACAATACTACATTATTGTTGTTAAAAAAGCTTTGCATAAAATTAAAATGTAATAACTCAAACATTATGTAATATCCAACCAAATGTTATGTTAAACTAATGTTTAGTTTAGTTATGGTTAGTCTAAGTAGCCACATAAAACAACAAGAGATCAGCCTTTTATCATCTTACAAAAAAGTCAAACTCTGGGACTTCATGTAACAACCACTGCAATATGTAATATTTTAATACAAAATGTGGGGGAATGTACTACTTATTGTGTTCAGGTTGTGTTCATTACATAATGTTGGTGTGATAACATAATGATTATTTTTAACAAAAACCTCTTCAGTCTGTCTATCCATCCTGCAGTCTGCTGCTGTCAGCTCTGATGACTAAACTGTCAGAAGCACGTGTCTCTGCCCTCAAGTCTCTGCACGTCTTTGTCTTTGATTGTTCTGCACTATTAATCCCTCATATCTCCCTGCGTCAAAGTCTTGCGACATGAATCCAGCACTACCAGTTTTATCTGTGTTAATCTGTCTGTATCTCCTCTGTAAGAGCTGAACATTGTCTGTTAAGAAACAATGGTGATGAAATTCATAACATATTAGCAGTCTTGTTCCTGCTACTACAAAATGTGCTCCATCTTCTCACGTTGATCGTACAGTGGGCTTTTGTTACAGCTTTGTCAAAGTGCATTTGTGAATGTCATGAATGGGTGGTAGCATTCGTAATGGTGATGTGTGGGGCTGAGAGAGGCCATGAAACTCCTTTTTTTTTTTAATTCTGTTGCTGTGGCGATGCTAGGAGCACATAACTTTTGTGCATCAGTATTCACTTGCAACAACTTACCTACTACTTACTTATAAGTTACTTATAAACCGTAGCAAAACTTTTTTGTAACAAACCTCTACAATCAGGTAAAAAGTAAAGATGATTGTGTGTTTGTTGCCATGGCTCCCATTCGACTGTGACTTCTTTTACATCTTTACTTAATTAAAACAAATTTTTAAAATTTGCATCCCAAACAAAGCTTTTACCTTGATCTGTGTGTCTATTTGCATTATCTGTTTTCCTTATCATTGTAGCTAGAGCCATTTATTCTGTGTAGGTGTAGCTTACACCTTAAATTACTACGGTAGTTCGTATTTATGTTTTAGTGATCTGATATTGCTCTTAACTTAAGTTATATGGCAACTTTAATGTCCAAGCACTGAATGTGTGTTATCGTGGTTATTTGATTTTGAGCATAGCTAAATGCTTCTTGCCAACTTTTCTGAAGACGTATTTTTTTAGGCATTTTGCCTTTATTAATAGTGACATTAAAGATCGGAAACAGAAGCCTCTTTTACACTGTCCATTGTGGTGCTATTGCGTCTTTATTAGTCCCCACCGTCTGTCTGAAAGGCACAGAGACGAAAGTGGGGGACCGATCTATTGTGTCTCTGAAACAGCAACGGAGGAACTCACATAGCTGCAACAGTGCTGAGCTGACGTCTGTGTTAGCGGGATAGCCGGTAGGGCAGATCTGCCCTTCAGTAGTGATGCACAAGTTGACCCACAGGCAGGTCAAAAAGCAACAAAGCAGCATTCAGAGTAGCCTTCCTATACTGTCTCGTCCCCTCTCTCTTTTCTCTCTCCCTCTCTCAGACACACATGCATGGGTGCCACGGTGCTGCCCGTCTCCTTTTCTCTACTCATAGTTGTGCTATTATAATATATAAAGTTGGCAGTTTGTGTGTCGGATCGACTTCGAGCAGTTGATTAACAGTGCAGATCAGCTCACACACACTAAACGCCGATGCCTCTTTTGATCAACAGCATTTCCATTGAAGCTGCCAATGCCCGCAATGGCAAAACAAATAAGTGGGATTTGTGTAAAAATACACTCCACACAACATTCAATGTCCATGTATGCTAACCACCCCCACCCCCCTCTCTCTCTCCCTTTTTAATTTCAGGACTTCCTGATCATGTTCATCCATCATATGGCGACAGTTGGCCTGATCAGTTTTTCTTACGTCAACAACATGACACGAGTAGGGAGCCTTGTGATGTGTGTGCACGATGCCTCTGACTTCCTGTTAGAGGTCAGTGAGGCACAGTGGTGACTGCGATCACACACTGCAAAATTTTGATGAATTAATTGTGTTGAAATTACCACACGAGTGCATGTCTTAAGCAACTTTCTACAAATGAAATATGCTGTACTTCACTGGCCATTGTTCAGTTACAATCGACGTATGTGATCCTCTCCACCCAGCCTTTATACTCTTTATTTACAGCTTTTCATTTGTTTCTTTTTTCAGCTATTTCGTAAAAATGGAAGGTACATCTTATGAAATGGCCACTTAGTGTATGATGTGATTTAAAATCAGAACAGTGTTTTTTTACAGCACATCTGCTATTGAATCAAAGTTATTGCTCATATGCTGATATACTAACACTAGATACAGGAAAGATAAAGAAAATATAGGAACACAGGGCTGATGTTGATACAGTAATTGTGTTACCTCAGCTTTAACATTTAAATACAATAGTTTCCTCTTACTCTGTCAGTGGGTTTCTTAAACAAACTAGATGAATTGTGATTGTTGTTCTCGTCACTTTGTCTTGGGGGAAATCCATATTGATTATTGGTGTTTGCCAAGGAATTAAATGGGGTTGATTCATACTCCTGTTTTTTTTTTCTTCCTTCAGGCAGCCAAGCTGGCCAACTACGCCAAGTACCAGCGTCTGTGTGACTTCCTCTTCATTGTGTTTAGTGTTGCATTCTTCATTACACGACTTGTTATATATCCAATATGGTGAGTTGTCAGTGACACCCGCAGCTTCAGAGTAAATATTATAACTACTCTGCCTTAACATCTATGAATTAAATAATGCAAAAGAGCTCATTGAAATATCTGTTTTTGCAGAAAAATAATAATCTAGCTGTAGATTTAAAGGTGGAGGAGCTCAGGTTAAAAAATATGAGCTCACCCCCGGTCTCTGAGCTTTGTTTTTGTAAACAAATGCAGAATATCAAATCAAACCGAATGTGAACATATTGATGAGGAAATGGGAATGATTACCAATCTTGGGGTTGGGACCCCCCAAAGGTTTAGTAAAAAAACAACAACAAAAATCAATATAAAGAAATACTCCATTACAAGTACAATCATCCATTAATAATTTCACTCAACTGAACTTAAAAGTATTATCACTAAAATGTACTGAAAGTATCAAAAGTAAAAGTACACAATATTCAGAAGGCCCCTGTTTTATATTATCAGATCAGTTTTATATGTAAGAATCATTTTAATGTTGTAGTTTGTCAGGGTGGAGCTAATTTTAACTGCTGTACAGACTGCTGGTGGTTTAATCTTAAACAATGCATCCTATTTTTTAAGATTATCATATTTTTGTGCCTTCATCTAAAAAGTAATCAGTTCCTCTATAAGCAGAGGAGACTCAACACATACCTCAGGACACCACAAAACAATTCCCCAAGTACATTAAATGTAGGCCTGCTACACTCTAACCAACATCATTGTTTATTAATGGTTGATCGGCAAGTCTCAGTGGTGGAAGAAGTATTCAGATATTTCACTAAATTAAAAGTAACAATACCAGTGTAAAAATACTCTGTTACAAGTAGCAGGGTTCATAGACAGTATGGAAAAGTATGGAATTTAATCTGAGTGATTTCCAGGTCTGGATAAGTCTTGAAAAATGTTTGTATTGTTTCCAGACTATCATCTCACTTTCTAAAATAAAATATATTAATACAAATCAAAACAAGTTTACTAACGCAACATAGCCGATGTAGATGATATGAAACTAATGGTGTCCCGTTACCACGAAAAAACGTACAAAAGTATGAGCTTCAAAATGTACTTAAGTATTAAAAGTAATTTTGCATAAAGTCCCTTTTCAGAATTTCTTCTTATTGTACTTGTGTATTTGTAGCACTGTATTTCCTCAATGCATCAAGGTCACACCACTACCTACACTACCTCCAGCAGGGGTATATGGAAAGCAAAAGTACTTCTATGCCCTGATCAGGCGGAACGCATTTTAGCAGCCTGGGGCGACTATTTGTAATTGTTTTCAGTGAGAGTGAAGCAATTTGCTCATTTTCTTTGTCTTGCTGAGTGCCTCGCATTTTGCAGGAACGCCCTGAACGCCTTGAGTTGAAAAGCACTGACGTCATTTAACTTTACAGTAAAATAACTGTTTGGCTGAGGATGGGTGATTCAGTGATTGCCTAGCAAGAATAACAAAAAGAACCTTCAACCATTCTCTGACCGGGGCATCTTCAACAATAGAGAGTTTCTCCCGCTGGCATACTGTACATGCTCTGTGAAATTTATGCAACTATCACCAGTGTTTAAATCAGGTGGCGAAAGAGGCAATTTCCAGGACAACTGACAGCTTCATCACCATTTTACTTCTTTCCCAGAGCACTGCAGAGATGTGTGCTCATGTTTAGGCTTAAGGGAGCTGTTGAGATAGCGACTGTTCCTCAACAGAAGCCTGGGTGTTCAACCTCCAGAGACAGACAATAGGGAACCCATCAGTGATGAAAGTAACCTGAGCAGCTATATTCAGTGTCTTTGTGTGGATGAGTGATAAAGCTAGTGTTGCCGGTGCAGCTACCTGGTCTGAAATCTATACCTCTGCTGGGGGGGTCGGGTCTGTTGACAACCACCTGTCACTCACCTGGATTTAAGGAAGGTGTGACCTCACCAACCACTCACCTAACATTAAAGTCGAGCAATGTTACTCGCCTGCTTGGTTGCCACTGGCATCCAAATGGGAATAACACTGTGTATCGTTATAATGATCCTCATTAGAAGAGTGCTGGTTGTTTTTATGATTAAGGAACAGCTGGACTACCTTCACATCTAGCTGTCTTTTGTGTTCCAGGGTCCTGAACTCTACTATGTTTGAGAGCTGGGCCATAATCGGGCCGTACCCGTCCTGGTGGCTCTTCAACTTGTTGCTGCTGGTCCTCCAAGTGCTTCACGTCATCTGGTTCTACCTCATAGCCCGTATAGCTTTCAAAGCCATGATGCGGGGAAAAGTGAGTCACCACACTAGAGAAGAACTGTAATGTAAAGCTAAAAAAACCCATTGAATTATTAGTCGATCGACAGAAACTTAATCTTCCGACTATTTTGACAATCAGTTATACTCAGGGTATGTCCAAAGTGGTTTTCTAGGTTAGGGATAGGCTTCATTTCAAATATACCCCTGCTTGATTTTCACCATAATCTGGTGTTTCATGTGCAAAATCATTTATGTAAAGCAAAAATTTTCATTTTTTAAATGAAACAATCCTCAGATGTGATGGAAATGTTTTCAAGAGTCTGGAAATGTTTGGTTTAGGCACCTGGAAAGTGCTTTGATCTTATTCCCTGGATACTATTTTGATCATATTTAAAGAAAAAAGGGCAAAAAATCAGTCTAGTTCCCTAGTCCAGTGTGAAGATTTGCACTTTCCGTTGTCTTCTTTGATAGTAAAATAAATATATTTGGATTTTAGTGTTGTGGTCGAACATACCAAGTAATTTAAAGATGTCCCCTTGGGCTCTCAGAAACTGTAATGGGTACTTTGCAATATTTGTTGACATTTTGTTGACCAAATAATTATTTTCTCATGTATTTGTGGAAAAAGCAGCAGAACGGTCAATAATGAAAATCGTGTTATTGGATGGAGTGAACTGCGTTGCCTCCTTACTGTAATGACCTGCTGACGGGGTTTGACACCTGACACATCCAAGCTTTTCCTGCACAAGATGATTGTTTCGAAAAGTTTCTTTTTCAGCTTCTAGCACATGAAAAATAATAACTTCTGACTAAAGAATAAAACCGATTAGTTTTCTGGGATGAGCTCCTGTTAGTTTCACTTCAGTGCAGTGTAATTTCACAATTTAAGTGCAGCTCAAACTGTGGCCTAATTTAAAAAAAAACATGTCCCGGCAAAAATGAACAAAAATGTCTCAAACCAATTGACCTATATCGACTTGTAAGGGTTATAAAGAACACCACATCAGTTATATTAGTTCCAACCAGACACCCATCCATGACTAGACTGTTTACTGAAACACAACAAGCTATTTTTGGTGATGAATTTGCTACCTCCCGGCTGTCCCTGACTCTGTCTCATTCTCTCTGCAGACGCTGTTTGTTTCCTCTCCCTCTGGAATGAGAGAGGGAGATCCTGTCTTTCTATCAGTCTTTGTCCAATGCGCCTTCTCCACCACTCTCTCTCTCTCTCTCTCTCTCTCTCTCGCATCCTCACCCGTTGCTTTGTCCACTTGAGACCTTTTCTATTTCTGGCTGTAAGTTTCTACTGACTGCCTCTGCTTTGTTTTCTTTCACACGTCTTAATTCCAGCTGCCCTGTCCGTTTCTGTACAGATCCAGTGTAGTCGCATTGGGTTTAAACTGGACAGCAGTAGAGCCACATTTAGATTCAAGCCCACTCATGATGACGGCACTAAGAGGAGAGCTAGAATGATGAATAATGTGGTAATAGTGTCATAAATGTAAGGTATGTCCCACTGTTTCTCGTTAGGCAGCAGCGTGATGAAACTGTCCAACGCCACCACCCTGTGGTTATGATGAACACCGCTGATTTGCATGAATAAGATATGTGTTGGGCATGAAGCTGCAAAACCTGTCATTAGACTAAACCAGTGGTTCCCAACCGTACAGTTCTGAGTTACTTACTGTTTTAATTTTATTCTACTTTATAGTTCTACACCACTACACTTCAGAGGCAAACATTTGACCTTTTACTCCACTATATTTATCAGCTACCTCCAGGTGCTTTGCAAATTAGGTTTTAAAAGAATGTAATGAGCATGAAGAATAAAATGCATTGTTATACAGTTAATATAAACATCCCGTAAAGTAATAGCAGTAGATTGTCATAGGCACTGTGAGAAATATGTACACAGGTACAGAACCTTTATTCATATTTGAGCAATGCTACCTAGCTTCACAGTTTAATTGGAGTTCATGGGTAGTCACAGATAAAAACTTATTTTGGTGAAAGTTACCCACTTCATCTTTAATGCAACTGTGAACATTTCATGGTGATATTAGTTATAAATGTGACCCCATTCACCTGCAGTGTCTCTCTTTAAGCATTATGAATGAATAATGTCCTGTTTCCTCCTCCATCTGTCCTCTAGGTGTGTAACGACGTCCGCAGTGACATTGAGAGCAGCTCTGAGGAAGAGGCCGACACGCCCACAGAAGGCCTCAAGGCTTCTTTTCATACTCTCAAAGGAGAAAACGGCACTAACGGCCACTGCTGCACTGGAGCCAAAGCCAGAGTGCAGAACCATAGCAGCTGTTGACAAGAAGCTGGGAGCCCCTGCAGTTTGTCTCTCTCACAACGTCTCCAAGAGCTTTGTTTGTCTCCTGACACACACACACACACACACACACACACACACACACACACACACACACACACACACACACACACACACACACACACACACACACACACACACACACACACACACACACACACACACACACACACACACACACACACACACACACACACACACACACACACACACACACACACACACACACACACACACACACACACACACACACACACACACACACACACACACACACACACACACACACACAGCAACAAAATGGAAAATCAGTTGAAGCGAGTGGTTTGCATCGCTTTATTGTTCAGATGATGGGATTCATTTTGTGCTGAGTTTGGCTGCAGATGTTGATTTCTTTCAGTGTTCACTCCCAGTTTTATTGGTTGGATGAACTTGATTATTTTTGTGAAAGGGTTCATTTACACTGGTTCTCAAAGGCACAAACCACTACTCTGTGGCAGTGTGCTGCATTTCCAATCTGTGATGTCACAGCAGGTATTATTCATATAAATAACTGTAAAAAATAATTGTATTGTTATAGCTGTGGTTTTATCAGCTCTTAAAAGAAGGGCACCTGCTGTGTGTATGACCAGAACTACACACTCGACCAGAAGTTTCTGCCTTTTGAGACGTAGCGTGGATTTTTCCTTTAACAGCGCTGTTTGGCTACTTTGTGACTTAGTTTATTTCTGTTTTACTGTTTTTTTACTACTTCTTCTGAGACCAAATGTTTATGAAATTGTTTGACACTGCATATAGAGAATCCAGTTATGAGGGCTATACTAAATGTCTGGTTTCACGTTCTCACTTGAGTGCCTTGTAAAATATATATTTCCATATATATATATTTTCTGTTGTTGAAATATCTCTTTCTTGTTGCAATACTGTTCATAAACACTACTCTTTAACTGTGTTTTAAAGGCATTTAATTTAATACACACAAACAATTACAGCCATGGATTTTACACAGGACATTGCAAGAAATATGTTGTTGGTTGATTTGCTTGGTGAAGTTTTTATGGGCAACATCGTCCTCATGAGGGCAAGATGCCATCCCAATGAAATTACTTGTCCGCCCTGAGAAGAATTAGCATCTTCATGATTTAACGACGGACAAAAAAAGGAAGGAATGGGAAATTTCCACATCTGTGCAAAAACAAGGATAATCCATCTCACATCAGTCTTTGATGACTTCAAGATCCTGGTTTTCCGCTGCCAGTTTCAGCTGTTTTTGCTTGTCCATGTAGCGTTTTCCTCGCATCACACATAGGTAGCCTCCGTAGACCGTCAGCAGCATCATCGAGGTGGTAAATGTCCGATAGCTGATGTCAGCCAGGCGCTTTGCAGACAGCATGATGAGGATCCTGAAGGGACCAGGAACAGGAAGTTAGAGCAGGTTCAGCAGCAAAATGCTGTACTTTCGTTGGTAATATGTTTTAACAGCTTTTTAATCGTACATTCAGACATAGAGGAAATGTGTTGTAAAATTTGTCTTTCTGGTTAAAATTTTCCATTTCAAAGTTTCATACTTTTTCAGATTTACTGAAGAGTTTTCGGTCAAAATTAAACTTCTGAAGAACAAATCAAAGTATAGTATGTCCAAAAAGTTATTTAAAAAAAAAAAGAAAAGTCAAAATATAAGATGTCCAAGACAGTCTAAAGCAGTCATGGTATGATTTCTTGAATACAGGGTTCCTACACTTTTTCCATTTCTTAATTCCAGACTTCTCAGAGGATTTTTCAGTCAGTATTAAACATCTGAATACCAATTAGATGCTTAGGTCAATAAATGGTTTTAAAATCCAACTTTAACACCTATGTTATATTCTGACAATGTATGCAATTATGCTGCCAAGTAATTACAAGACATTTATACCTACGTATTGTAGCTCATATAAGTGAATGAACTCCAAACCGAGACATGTTGAACACACAGCATTTTATTCAAGGTCAAGGCTAAAAGAGTGAAATTAATAACGTTCCTGCCTGTTATCGAGAAGGTTTTCGTTGCCACCGTACTCTACTGGAGAATTGTTGGCTCTATGTAAATCATAAATAAGTCATAGAGTGTGGTCTTTACCTAGTTTGTAAAGTGTCCTGAGATAACTTTTGTTATGATTTGGCACTATAAATAAAATTTAATTGAATAACTGAACCTGTAACACTACAGACCGTAACAATATTACAGTAAACCAGGAACTACAAAAGAAAACATGAGTCTTTGCTTCATTGGCTTTAGATGGTGTAAACATGTAAACAAATTAAAATAAATCACAAGTAAAATGCAGTTTGTAAAAAAAATCAAACTGAGAATCGCAGTCGCAAGGTGAACGGTAACCATGGTAACGGGACACCATTCTACAGCCATCTTGATCAGTTTCATATCATCTACATCTGCTATGTTGCGTTAGTAAACTTGTTTTGATTTGTATTAATATATTTTATTTTAGAAAGTGAGATGATAGTCTGGAAACAATACAAACATTTTTCCAGACCTAAAAATCACTTGTCCATGCTGCCAACGAACCCTGCTAGACTCTTAGTGTAAAATAAATAAGCACATTGAATTGTGAACAGATTCCTGTCATTTTCAGTAAATACAAACATGTTTTTCCCACAGTAATGCACAATTAACAATAAACAGTTTCTCGGTTATCCATTGAGTTATCATATTGTGATATACCAATATTGCATAGGCTACCCGTCCCTAGTACTACCCAGTATTAACTACTTTAAGTATATTACACTAAATTTAAGAGGGAAATTGTCTTTTACTTACTACATTTTTCTGGCATCTGTAGTTACTGACTCTCTAATTGTCACACGATGCATTCTTATTTAAAGCTGACGTTAAATGTATGTAAAGTAAATTGGTCTGTAATTAAAGTACAATAAAATACAGATCATTCCACATTTTGCTGATGACTGTATTCATACTCAAATTGTTTATTTTAAGTACTTTGACTTGCAACTAGTTTATTCTATTGCATTATGATATAAATGTAAATAATACTACAACTATCAATTAAGTTAAAAAAAAATAAAAATAAAATAAAAAACACACCCAGGAAAAAGAACGAAACATTACTAAAAGTTTGTGCTCAAAAGCAAAAACCCACCTAAAATAATTTTTGGGCCTCAGAAATGCTCTGAAAATCCTATTTACAGGTTGTTTTTTCATTTGCATTACACACTGAATTAACTTAGGCTTCTGATGGTTATAAAATAAGATAAGATAATCCTTTATTGGTCCCACCGTGGGGAAATGTACAGTCTACAGTGTGTGCTACAGCAGCAAATGGGAATCCGCAAATAACAAAAGCATCTATAACAGAAATACAAAGTATAATGATAGCCTTTGTACACAGTAAACAAAAACAATTTAACAGTTGTCCATAGAAGTACAGTAACGTTGCTCTGTTGCCTTGATCAAGGTGAGCCATAATATCCACAACTGGCGTTAACCTCACCACTTTATTTCATCGACTCGTCTTTGTCACGTCTCCTCAGACCAAATACTGAAAAATATTCTTACCTTTTATTTTAAAAAGCGCAAACAGGCACCGGCTATCGTAGCTGTCCTCAGTCAGCACGCAGGTATGTGAAGTTAGCACACAAGCTAACCAACCTTCGCTTTCGTAATGTAGCAACGGAAGCCCAGAGGGGACCTCTCTCCAGACAAAACCGCGAACACAGCTACAGCGCGCCCCCTACCGCCCCGGAGTACATGTGCGTCATACTCGCATTGGGGGTACATTTCTCGTCCCCTAGAAAAAAACTTTGTTTTTGTTTCCTGGAAATATCTTTATTGAGTCTGTTTTGATGATAATGTTTTTATTTAATTTTTTGCTCACTCATGTTTTTCCTCTCATTATTTACTAACATGTTGAGAAACCATTAGCAGTATATATATATGTATATATATATATATATATATATATATATATATATATATAGAGAGAGAGAGAGAGAGAGAGAGAGAGAGAGAGAGAGAGAGAGAGAGAAATATAGTAAGGTGACCAGATTTCTGAGACAAAATCCGAGGACAACTTTGGTTCAGAGGTGTAAAAACCTCCAAACCATGACCAGAAGTGAAGTCAGTTTGATATTCAGAATGAAAAACTATTATGCATTTAAACCATTTCATTGAATTGTGTCAAACCACTTGTGCAACATAAAGACTAATATCCCCCCCTCGTGCATCACAAGGCTTGTTCTTGAATAATGTATATTTTTATGATTTTTTACAAAACTTAAAACTTTTATGCTTCCTTATCTTTTGACCTGGAGATGTAGGAAAGAGGAAACTTCTCGATAGGCTATTTACCAGATTTACGTATTATGATCTGAAGAAAAAACCAAATAAAATACTTGATGGTCGAACATTATCTGTGGATTTTTAGAAAAGAAATAGACTTTGTGCCAGACTGAAAATCGCAGAAAATACAGTCTGATGTAATTTGCAGCGAAAAAAGAAACTTCTACATATTCACCAACATTATTAAAAGCTTTTTTATAATCTGATCTGACATATTTGTAAAATTAAACACACGATGGTAGGTTTTATACAGTCCACCACAAGTAATCTATGGAGCATAATGGATACATTTGAATACCCCCCTCTCTCTCTTTTAATTCAAATATAACCGTACCCAAATACAGGATCCTGTGTTGCTTTGTTTAAACCTCCCATGAACTAACCACGAACTTAACGTTCCCCATTTGTCTGCAGCTCAAGTTTCCGCCCGGACGTGTTTTGAAGGCGCACACATTACGATGGCAACATGTTCGATGGGAAGCGGCGATGTTGATGAAATAAATGATCCAGGAGCAGCTCCTTACGGCAACTTTAAAAATTACTACACCTTCAACCCTCCGGACAACCGGTTGAGTCTGATTCCGGCCACATTGCTCCAGGATTTAGGCTACAAAGACGGCCATGGGAGCACACTGATCCTGGACGTGGGCTGTAATTCAGGGGTACGTGACTCATACTTTCTGTTTGCATGCTAATACTTTTGTGCTTTTATAAAAGTAATATATTGAATGCAGGCTTTTTCCTTGTTACGGAGTATTTTACACTATGGTATTATTACTGTTACTTAAACCTGGGCAGTTTATTTATTTATTCTTTTTTTTTGGTGATGTTGGACAAGGACTTCATAATGATATTTTATTATATTGTGATTAAAGTGTTCTGAAAGAAAACGAGACTTCTGCTGTTTTCAGGCTTTGGACAATCTAAACCTTAGACCTTGGCCAATCACACATTTCAAGGAGAGAGTGTGTTCCTATTGGCTCAGGACAGAGCATGGAGATCTTTGTGATTCATCATTTCAATCAATTTGAAATGTAACTAATACCTGTCCACAAAACACTTTTTTTTTTCTTTCCCCCTGTAAATGACAGGAACTGAGTGTAGCCTTTTACAAGCATCTGGTGCAGGAGCCTGTGTCCCGAGAAGAGTCGGTTAAGAGGAAAGTTAATCTCCTGGGCTTCGACTTGGATGAGATCCTCATTCAGCGGGCTCAGCAGAGCAACCCTCTGCCCAGCAGCATCTCTTTCATCCCCCTGGACATCACTAAAGACACCAACCAGCTGCAGGATTATCTTAAACAGCAGGGTTGCTCCCACTTCCATCTGTGTTTGTGCCTTGCTGTCACTATGTGGGTCCACCTAAACCACGGAGATGCCAGCCTGCTGCAGCTGCTCTCTCACCTGGCCTCCATCAGCCAGCACCTCCTGCTGGAGGCGCAGCCCTGGAAGTGCTACCGCTCTGCGGCCCGGCGGCTGAGGAAGCTGGGCCGCTCAGACTTTGACCACTTCAAGACCTTGAAGTTCCGTGGGGACGTGGCAGAACATGCCAGGGAGCACCTGGAGAGCCACTGTGGCATGGAGCTCATCCAGAGCTTCGGCAGCACTACATGGGACCGCAAGCTGCTCCTCTTTAAAAGGAGATAAAACTGACAACATGGAGTTTTCTTCTGCTGCTGCCCAGAAGTTTCAGACTTGCAACTGAATGGAAGTTGAATCATTTAGTTGATTAACTATAATCTGCAGTGATTATGACAGTTTGTTTAAGTAACTTTTCAAGCAAAAATGCCAAATATTTGCAATATCAGCTGTACACACACACGCACACACGCAAACACACTTAGACTTTTGTGTTCTTGGTTGGAAAAAACAAGTAAACTGAAAATGTCATTTGGCACCTGAAGATTGACATTTTGTAGATCAAACTATTCATCAATACGGCAGAATACTTTAATCATTCAGTCTATATAATATTTTAAATAAAAACTATTTAGTCAGTCATTGATACAATTATTAATGTACAGATTAAATAATAAAACATCTTTTCCATTGGCTCATACTGAGATAGCATCTTCCTCCTGCTCTTTGCATTCTACGATTTGCTCACAGCTCCCCATAACTGCGCACAAGGTCTCATCCAATCCGGTTGTCGTTAATGCCATTAAAATTTGGATCCAGTTCAGGAAGCAGTACAGCTTGCAAAAGGGCTTCAATCCTTGCCCCAGTTTTGAAAACAATGCGTTTCTCCCTTCCTGCACCGACCCTACATGGTCACATAAGGATCTCAAAACGCTTAAGGACCTGTATGACGAAAGGGTGTTTGCGTCCTTTGCATTTATGTCGGACAAATACAGCCTGCCTAATAGCCACTTTTTTCGGCACCTTCAAATAAGACATTTTATGGACCAATTCCTGTCTCTCAACGTACAACACAAACGACTGATGTATAAAAAGATCGCTCTTCTGAGCCCAGTCCCCACTGCCTCACCTAAAAATGCATGGGAAAGGGATTTGGGGGTAGACATTACTGATAACCAGTGGAGGGACATTCTGAAACTGGTCCACTTATCCTGGATCTGTGCCAGGCACGGCCCATTGACATGTTCTGGACGTGCCCGAAGCTTTCTGAATTTTGGTCCGATATATTTCAAACCCTCAAACAGGCTCTTAACACAAATTTGGAACCAAATCCTCTGACTGCTCTTTTTGGGCTCCCTCCGTCTAAAAATCTGCCCATTACTACACATCGTGTCGTGGCCTTTACCACGCTGCTCGCCAGACATAACAACCTTCTTAAATGGAAACATGTTTCTGCACCGACTCATAATAGTTGAACGTGAAATTTTACAATGTCTACGGTTGGAGAAGTTAAGGTTTTCACAGAAGGGATCTTAGACAGCATTCCACAAAACTTGGGACCCACTGCTGGCTCTTATTAGTAATAGTCTCACTGTTACTCCTGATGATGCTGAGGACACGTGCTGGAAAGAGAGAGACCCCCCCCCCCTTTCTTTTTCTTTAATTATTTTTGCTATCAGCTATGGTTTTTACTCTATTTTGTCTCATTGTACCTTAGTTATCTACTTATGTTATATGTTAGTTAGTTGTTTACTGTGACTATGTCTGACATGGGTTGTTGGGAGGGATAGTGGGATGCATGTTGGGGTTTTTCTTCTTTTTCTTACCGAGCAGCTACAGCTTTCTGTATCAGAACTGACCGAACCACAGTATTGAATAATGCAGAAATACAAAAAGCACATTCATTTTTATTATTTTAATTACAGAATAAAAAATAACATGACATAAAATGTCTTTTTAAAAGAAACCATTGAATATTAAAAAGGTTGTAAATTTTGTAAAGTTAGGATATAAAATCTTTGAACAGTGGTGCATAATTGAAAAGAAAAATAAATTTCATATGTGTATATATTAACTGTTCTACTACATTAAAAATGAGATGGACACAAATCACTGACAGACGAGATGAGTAGACACCGCCATTACCGCAGTGAGCGCTCCTTTCGAAGGAAGAAAGACTTGAGATGCACAGCACACACCACAATCCGCTTAAGTTCTCAAGTTATGTCTAGGATTTAAAAAAAAAAATAAAGAGGGTTACCATTTACAACAGAGGAGAACAAACAAGCTTGAGAGACGACAAAAAGTGACTTGGTGACTGCTCCCAATATTCATACATCTCGACTGGTTAAAACCCGACTAAACTGGCCTTGGTTCCATAAACACAAACCATTTTCCACAGGTTTAAGCTGTACAAAAGACTTAAAAATCATTCCACCAAGACAGGGAAGTAACGCTCAGTTGTCTTTCAGTCTCATCACACAGCCATTTCTATATCCTACTGTACAACCGGTCAGTCAGATCCACTGAAAGCTACCATGGTCACATAGTTCATTATCAGGAGATCAACCATAAGGAATTGGAATAGACTATACACAAGAGGGAGGGAGGGGGGAAACATGCATAATCCAACAGTGTTCTCGCTTTCTTCCTCTTCTTTCTGAGATTTACGTCAACCTGTGTCACTTTGTCACAGGCCCTTATTAATATGTTTTAGTCAATACCAAATAATCCCCAATTGAGGACATTCACAGCCTGTTTAAACCACGGCTGCTCCTCTACATATACGCCACACTGGCCTGTTGTGTCCAAACAGAGGTATTTCATTTGTCTCCTGCCGTTTGGGAGACGGGTTGTCACATTTTTTGGTAAACAGACAAAAGGGGATGGGTGGGGTTGGAGAGCAATCAACAGTTTATTAAGGTGTTCTTTTAAAAAACGTCAAGATATGGTATTTATCGAGAGTAACGCTGAGTGGCAGAATCACTGTTCCTTCTGTGCAGTAGTGGTTTCAGTGGCCCATGAAGACCAGGGGAAGAAACGCAGAGAAAGCGTGAAGAGAAGAAGAAGGTTGAAGGGAAACAGACGATAACCCAGAGGACATCCCAGAAGACAAAGGACGTCTGAGACAACAGAGGCGTTTAAGAGGAAATGAAGCAAGAGATACCAGCAGAGCTACTTGGTTTGGCTGGTCTGTTGCTCAGACAGCTGGAGATTATTTGTTTTCCTCACCAGGGATCCAGGAGCTGCTGCTTATCATGTAAGATAATAATGCTGTTTAGGTTCAGATGAGTCCCCCTGAGTTAGTGCACACGTCAGAGTCGGGCAGGCCTCGCCCGCTTGTTCGTTAAGAAATCCACAAAAAGAAGCATTAAGAAAAAAAAAAAATCAATTCAGTAAATCTATATCAAGCTTACAATTAGCTTTGGAGAAACAGAGCCGTCGTAGTTACAAGTCTGTGATTGGGGATGGGTTGAGTCGATATTAGTGAGGAGGAGGGCAGGGGGAAAGTTCAGGCATGAATACGGCCGCTCCCAAAAAATGGTGCAGCTAACCTCTGAGTCCTGCTCATTTTCTGAAAACTCTGTTAAGTATTGCATTTTGTGTCGTGAATGCAATGTGCGTGATGTAGTGCTCAACCAGAGACTGGGCTGTGTTGTTTGAGCATGCTTATACTTTTATACTGTAATCTGATCATCTGACATGATTCCCACGTGGTCGTTGGTGCAGGTCTGCCCAGCAGGCGAGTGGTCGGGGATCTGGTCAGTTGCCGGTGTTGCAGGTTACGCCGACTGTGCGTCAGTCAGACAGACAGACAGACAGACAGGTAGGTAGACAGGCAGGTGGGCTGTAATCTGACTTGGGAGCTGCGGCTAAATCAAGAAAGCCGTGTTTATCAAGCTTTTGTTGGGGTCCAGGCTGGCAAAGAAGCGGACGTCCCGGTCCTTGTCGGACTGCAGAGCCATCACAGTCTCTTCCAGCTCGTCAGAATAGGCACAGCCAGGCTCCTTGAAGTAAGCTGTGCACAAGACACAAGACACAGTTAGTTCAAGTACAAACCTACCAGCAATTGCTATGGGATGAGTTAAATAAAAAGAAGAGGCTAACACATGTTTGGAGCAATATTTTGTTTTCCAATCCAATGAATAGAGAAAAAGCTGAATTGATTGTAATGACTAGTATTGTAATCCAAAGCCTGATATTGCTTATTCCTCAACTTCTATACTTTCCAAAAACTGTCAGCGACTCACAAAGCTGCTTTCAAACCACCACAAGTTTTACCAAGGCAGCTGGGGTATGCCGCGGTTGCTGCCCATGCATGCACAGATTTCCCATCTGCCACCCAGAACTCAGAGAGTCATAAATAAAAATATTTTTATTTAATAAATTATGTTTTAGGATTAAAATGAATTTGTGATTCCACATTTATTTATTTAATGTCAGCTTATAAATGGCATTCTATAAATTTCAAGATGATGCCACAAACACAAGAACAATAAATCTTCAGCAGAAAATAGTCCCTAACGAACGCAGTTTAATCCTGTTTTAGGAACATTTGCTTACGTGTTCAGCTGCTTAGGAAATAGCCTAAGACTTAAAAAAAAACAACTATGTATTTGTAACCTGTTTTTACAATATTTACGTCTTCAATAAGTACCAATTGATGAGAAGTCAGTAAACTACTTGCAGTAAAAATTATGCAAAGCCTTACAATACTTTTCTGAGTATTGTCAGCTTTATCCTTAAAAGACAGCATTCACCATTTAGTTTATTTGCACTTTACCTTTCTCCATGACACTCTGTCGTAGAGCCTTGGCCACCAGTACGCGGACATTGGCCACCGGGTCCGAGGACAGGCTGAGCAGGCTGGGCAAGAGGTGCTGGCCGAAATGCTCCATGGGCATGCAGTTCTCTTCCACTATGGCCTACAGAAAACACAAGGACACAATAAAAACAGTCAGGCAGAAAGGCCGGCGTTGAAGCCAGGAAGAAAGGAGCCGAACAGGGACTGATCCGTCGGCTCTTGTGACAGAGGTCCAAAGAATCTAATGAACATGACAAACAAACACTCTCTTTGGCGACATTTTATGACAGCATGAGGTATCACTCTTAAAAAAATAGACAACATATTTTACATTTTATTCATGGCAGGTTTCAATGAGAAAGGGAAGGAAGGACATGTCAAAATGTTCCAAGAACCATAAATGTGATTAAAACTTGCTCTACCCCTAAACTCCAGAGAACATTTAATTTGCCATTTCATTTCTGTTTGATGCTCGGACAACCATCAGATAAACAACCAAACATGTACAGGGCTATTTATGGAGTTGAAAAACAGGTAGAGAGAAAATGTGTACAGCGGCTGTTCCAATCATTTCGTGCAAGTTATGTGAGATAAGAGCTACGGACCTGGCAGATGAAGGCAAAGGCCTGCCGCCCCACCCACTTGGGACAGTGACAGAACCTGACGGTGAGCTCGTTGATGAAGTTCAGTCCGAGATCATCGGCTCCACATGCATACAGCTTCTGGAGGATCTCTACAACCTGATAACACAAGAGGTGATAACATGCGGAAAAAAATACAGTTTGAAATTGCAGTTAATCTGGAAAAATTAATTAAAAAAATTAAAATGTGTGTTAGAGGTGGTTGAGAATCAAGTTCAAGGCACTAATTGGTAGACTCCTGAAACCACCCTGATCTTGCAAGCTCCATTATATTTTACTCACAGATCAGTCAGGTAACCTGTGGCAGAGAAAATTCTTGTTTTCCAAGCGACCGGACCAATCAGCGTTGGTTTTGAGACAGATTTAAGTGTGACGCAATGATAAGTGAGTGTAAACAACATCGCGGCTTCCGCGGATGAGATGAGTGCAGCTGTCGAGCAAGCTGCTCGCTAACACTATTTTCTCTTGGATTCTTCTGTTGGAATATGGACCGGGCACCTGAAATTGTGCCTTTGATCTGTAAATTCATGTTACATAAATGGCAAATATCCTTTACCGACATGTTGTTTACTTTCTGAGCTTTGCCCCGAAACTGTTAGTACGTCATACGCTTCGTTGATCTGACTGATTGATTTGGCCTGTATGTTGCTGATAGACAGATGGTTTATCCAATCAGCAACCAGTATTTTCGCCACTTCCCAAGAGATCTCCAACAGAGAGTTCCCAGATGGATATGCAGAGCAAATGAGAATCAATCCATGTGGCGGAGTCAGGTTAACAAATTGGACCAATTAAAGTGAAAACAGGCCATGGTATGTTGTGACATTACGGATCACCTGAAGGGAGCTATTGCTTTTATAAAACAGTCATTAAGTTTGGCACCCACTTTTCTCATCAAGTATGGCATTATGAACGTTATAGACATTCCAATTTAAATATTTTATTGTATTAATAAATAATAATGCTCACAATAAAAAAGGCTCTCCTGGGCTGCCTACACATACTGAGCTGCTATAACAGGGTTCCCACTCTTTTCTGAAGACCATTTTCCAGGGCATTCTCAGTGAGGATCTAGCTGGATTGTTCCATACACTTATTTCTATATGCGTTACATTAATGCAAATCTTTGGGACTATAGCTCTGTAGTTTGCATATTAACATTTTTTTTAATACAAAAAAAAGTACAATTATCTAGTATTTAGCCAGTGTTTGACTCACATACACTTGGGCTTCCAATTCATTATTCATTCTCTCAACAGGCAAAACAAACAAGCAACCACAACAACTTTAATTACTGAGGCAAACATGCTTATGTTATCCAATTTAACTTTTGTCAACTGTTTACCGTTAAAGTTGTACTCCATAAGAAATGAAATGCATGGTTTCTAGTGTCCTCTTTGGTGGTAAGATGTAATTGCAGGTGAGTCTGTTCTTTCAGAGTCTCCATCTTTTCACGTTTACAGCCACTATGTGTGTTGACTTTTTTTTTTGTTAGCCCTTTTTGAGGATCTGGGTCGACTAACATGGCGGCTTATTTACATCTAGCCCGAGAATGTCGCCACAGACACGGATATTGTAATACTCAGCAAAAAGGCAAGTAGACGTGCTTTCATTAGTGGGTCATATGATCAATCACCATTGCTTTAACTCACTCTTTGATAGATAGGAACTTTTTTAATTAATTAGATGAACATCGATTAAAATAAAAGTACAACTTTAAAATAGGTTTATTAGCTTTCTTTTTGAGTTAGACAAGAAGATCAATACCACTATCATATCAATAAATAGTCCACCCAAAAGTTTCTCTGAAGGACAGTGCAACTTCCTGAAGTTTTTTTACATAACATGTTAGGGTGCACTCGAACTGTCCTTCCGTACCGTGCCCCGTGCTTTAGGGTACTTGCTCCCTCTCCCCCGCAGCCGAGGCCCGTTTGTACTCACACTACCTGGGCCTCGCGCGAATGCTTCTTGCCTGCCTATACGTCATCACGCTGTAACACGTCACACGCGTCGATTGATGTCATTGCGATGCGTCGCTTTGTTTACAAATCTTTCCATAGACCTCAGAGTTTTTATGCGTCTTCAACTGTTTTTGAATATTTTCATCTGACCAAATCTGCAGTAAACACTCGCATCACACCAACATGAACCTTTCGCCGCCATTGTTTTAAATCTCTGTGCATGGTCTGTCCTTTTTTCCATGTCCAAACGCGCACATAAAATGACGTCAGAACCGCCGTAGGCCTCGTGGCCGTACACGTGCGCACACTAGTGCTCGTACATGTGCAAACATGCTTTACAAAAGCCCATTTCTCCCAATCCAATGGTGCAACTGCACTGCGCCCTAAATTAACTATTCCTTTACAAAATGACAACTTCGCACGTGTAATAAGTAAATATAAGTAAATACAATACAACCTTCTGTGAGGGCATTACTTTTTCACATACCCACAACACAAACTCATTTCCCGTTTGTGAGATAACCATCTGTCATAAAGTTGACAACACTTTTCCTATTAAAAGATGTTACCCCCACCGGCAAAAAAACAACCCAAAAATTCAATGTTGTACACTTACCAGTTTGTATGAGATCCACCTGACCTCTGAGACTTTGTCAGAGCAGAGTGTGAGGGCTATCTGTCTGAGGTAGTCATACACGTCATTGTGGCTGTACAACTCTATGATCAAGATCAACTGCCTGGAGGGAGAGAGAACACTTCAGTCCAGTAAACATGCACACTTTCCCATAAATACAATATAGTAAATACAAAAGGGACAAAATTAAATTTAAATTAAAAGAACTAGAATAGAATAGGTGTTGTGTGAGTATGGGGTGAGGGGGTCACTTCTATGGGCCATCCAATCTCTGTACACTCAAAGCGAGAGCTGTGTCCTGATCCTCGGCAGTAAGTCTGATTTTTTCCTGGTGGGGGTTGGCCTCGGCCAGGGGTGAGCTTTGACACCAATCCTCATCTCATCTCATCTCATCTTCAACCGCTTATCCGGGGTCGGGTCGTGGGGGCAGCAGCTTTAGCAGGGGACCCCAAACTTCCATTTCCCGGGCCACATTAACCAGCTCTAACTGAGGGATCCAGAGGCGTTCCCAGGCCAGTGTGGAGATATAATCACTCCACCTGGTCCTGGGTCTTCTCCAAGGCCTCCTCCCAGCTGGATGTGCCTGGAACACCTCCCTAGGCGCCCAGGGAGCATCCTTACTAGATACCTGAACCTCCTTTCAACGCAAAGGAGCAGCGGCTCTAAGGGAGACTCCAGCCACCCTCCTGGGAAAACCCATCGAGGCGTAGTTGTGGTGGGGAGGGGTTGCAGTTCGGTGGGCTGAGGATCTTGCCACTGCTTTTAGCAGATGATGTGGTCCTGATGGCATCGTCGGTCAGTGACCTTCAGCACTCACTGGATCGGTTCGCAGCAGAGTGTGAAACGGCTGGGATGAGGATCAGCACCTCTAAATCTGAGGCCATGGCTCTCAGCAGGAAACCGGTGGATTGCTTACTCCAGGTAGGGAATGAGTCCTTACCCCAAGTGAAAGAGTTCAAGTACCTCAGGATCGGGTTCACGAGTGAGGGGACGATGGAGCGTGAGTTTGGCCGGAGAATCGGATTGGAGGGGGCAGTGTTGCAGTCGCTCTACCGCATCGACGAAAAGAGAGCTGAGCCGGAAGGAAAAGCTCTCAATCTACCGGTCAATCTTTGTTCTTATTCTCGCCTTTGGTCATGAAAGCTGAGTCATGACCATACCCAATGACAGTAATTAACAAGTTTATATATCTCTGCAATTAATTGCCAGTTGTCTACCCGGACGTGATTTATTAGTGTGACAGAGGGATTGGGTCTATTCGAAACTTGCAACAATAAGAGGTCACAGCAGAGGGGAAGAAACTCTTCATTTGTGGCTTCCTTTCACACAGAAAGATTACAACGGTGCAGCTTATAATGTCTGTACAAGGATAATTAATCTACACTGTGTTCAGAGGCCTATTGTAGGCCTACCTTTTTCCCACACAGAAAATTGATCAGAAATCAATATGGGAACAGAAAGAATTGACCAATAAGCAGAATCGATAACGGCATTGGTATCCTGATGGGAAATAAGAGGAAGAGGTGACCTACTCTGCCAGCTCATATCTGAATCTCCAGTTGCGACTGTTGTCTGTCACCATGAACTCCTGCAGCTGGTACAGATATTCTCTCCTCTTGTCAGCGTGCAGCAGCTGCAACAAGAACATGCACATAAACCAACTTAGTTGTCTATAGTAAGACCCGTAAAGCAATCCAACAGTGATTTTCTTCTTTAACTGAAAATCAAAACTGCTGCAAAACACTGCACTCAAATCTTACCGGAGCTGTGAATTCATGCTCCGTAATGCTCAAAACAGTATGACAAGAAGAAATTCATCATTTTACCCGCATAGAGTGTTCTCACGTTTGGATAAGAAGTATTTGAAATCTATATTCTCACCTTGAGGAAGTCGTAGAGGTGTTTGAGTACACCTATGCGAACCTCGTCTAGGTCCTTGAGGAAACCGTTGAAGATGGGCACCAGATCAGCTGCAGTCAGCTGATCCCCAAGGATAACTGCCAGCTCGTGGATGGAGAAAGCCAGCGTACGCCGCACCTTCCACTGAGGGTGGGGAGGTACAGGGAAAAGAGACACACACATGGATCAAAGCACGAACTGTGAAACAAGCAAGTGTCTTGGTAAAGAAAAAAATGTTAAGACTGCTTTTCAAATAGGAAAACAACCACTTACTGGTGTATCTATATTTACTGATAATTAGAGCATCAATTAATCTGCTGATTATTTTAAATATTAATAAATTGGTCTATAAAATGGCAGAAAATCTTTGCATCCCAGTTCCTCAAAGTCCAAGGTAATGTCTTTAAATGTCTTGTAATGCAGGTCGCAAACAGATATTCAGTTTAATATATAATAAACAAAGATAAGCCTGAAATCAGCATTTTCTGCCATTTTTGCATGAAGAATTACGATTAATCAATTATCAAAATAGGACCCTGCTGCTATTTTTGATTGTTTTTCTGTTGATCAACTAGTCGATTAGTTGACTAAAGGCGCACTCACTGTCCGTCCGTACTGTGCCCCGTGCTTTAGGGTACTTGCCCCCCCCCCTCTCCCCGCGCGGCCCAGGCCCGTTTGTACTCACACTCCCTGGGCCTCACGCTAATGCTTCTTGCCTGCCTATACGTCATCACGCTGTAACACGCCACACGCATTGATCGACATCATCGCGATGCGTCGCTTTGTTTACAAATCTTTCCATAGACCTCTGAGTTTTTGTACGTCTTGTCCGACTGTTTTTGAATATTTTCATCTGACCAAATCTGCAGCTAACACTCCACCTTCGCATCACACCAACGTGAACCTTTCGGCGCCATTGTTTTAAATGTCCGCGCATGGTCCGTCCTTCTTTTTTTCTATGTCCGAACAGACGCACATAAAATTACGTCAGAGCCGGCATAGGCCTCGTGCTTGTACACGTGCGCACGCTTGTGCTCGTACATGTGCAAACGTGTTTTACAAAAGCCCACCTCTACCAAACAGGCCGTGGCCGGCAATTTGGCCGCAGCTAGGCGCACTTTAAAACAAATGACTCTGACCATACACTGTCCCTGTATGTCAGCACTATAACTGATATAAAGATGATGAAAACATGGACGATGTACAGACTCAGCAACACATCGTTGTTCTCACAAGCTGTTAAAACAGAGCTTTACGTCCTCACTAACAAACCCAGTATACTCAAATAGATAATTTTCTTCACAAAGCCAGAATCATGTGTCCAGAAACACTCCATCACACCAATCAGGGTAAACTTAAAGTGAGCCAAATAGCTCTCTTAGAGCCTACTCACACTGTCCTTTTGGCCGCTGCCAAAACCGTTTTTTCAGCTAAAGCCTAGTACCTTTAAGCAGTGTGAGTGCACCCGCTCCACGCACAACTGCGGCCAGCGGGCCGTCCACGGCCCGCTTGAAAGAGGTGGGCTTTAGTGGAGCCGTTTGCACATGCTGAGCACGAGCGTGCGCACGTGTACGAGCACGAGCACGAGCCCTACGGCAGTAGCGTTATGTCCGCCTGTTCGGACATGTAAATAGAAGGACGGACCATGCGCGGACATTTAACAACAACAACAATGGCGGTGAAAGGTTCACGTTAGTCTGATGCGGAGGTGGAGTGTTTACTGCAGATTTGGTTGGATGAAAATATTCAAAAACAGTCGACAAGACGCACAAAAACTCCGAGGTCTGTGGAAAGATTTGTAAACAAAGCCACACACATGCGATCAATGCGTGTGACGTGTTACGGCGTGATGGCGTATGGACAGCAAGAAGCATTGGCCGGCCCTGGCAGTGTGAGTACAAACGGGGCTGGGGCGCGGGGGGAGAGGGAGGGGGGACAAGTACCCTAAAGCCCGGGTCGCGGTGCGGAAGGACAGTGTGAGTACGCCCTTAGCTACAAATCATGTACATTGTTTCCACTACTATCAGAGAAAACAGTCTTCTCATTCAATTTTGCCCAATCATTTGTGTCAATTAAACAATACAATCATTGTACTGTTTCAAGTGTATTTGTTGTGTGATTATCAGTTCTGTTTTACTGTGTAAAACAATTATTTAATAATGCAATTCAGCTTTAGCAAACATGTAACCTTCGCATTCATGCCAATAAAAATGATTGCATTCAATTGAGTTCAATAAACTTTGTTGCAGATTTTAGGGCAAAATTAATTTCCTTAAAAACAATGAAGTGTAAAAATATGACAAGTCAATTAACATACCTTAATCATCACCCATTTAAAAGGCTTCGTTAAGGAATTAAAAGTTTCTCAAAGAACTGCTAAAATACATGATCATAAAAGCACAAACCTCTGCCAACTCAGCCAGTACAGAGTTCAGTTAAATCCAAACAAATAACATATTTTAAACTAACCTTTACATTAAAAGCGTGGCTTATATTTTCTCATGTGGTTAATCACTCAAACAGCCAATCGTTCCCCACATTACCCTCATTTCTCTGCCTACCTGCACATCAGTAGCGAGGGTTTCATATGTGTCCTTGAGGCAGTGCCAGTTCTGCCGCCCCAGAGTGAGCGCTACCCCCGGCAGGCTGAAAGCACAGTGTTTGGCTATCTCTGTATCCACCGTCTGGGCCCGGGCCGGATCCGTCATGGAGAGATACTGATCCAACAGCTGCTGGGGGATGACATTCTGGAGACAGGGTGAGGGATTAAAGAGTTTGATGATCAAACAGGAATTGGGATGCACAGAGATGGTATTTAATAATCCACGTCTGTGCCAATCAATACCAACTGTGAGGTTCTGATCAATATTTACGGGATATATCAATCAAATTGCTGACTGACCTGGATCTTAGGTTTATCCTCAAACACTGGGCTGTGGGCAGAGTCTTCCCTTCCTTCCTCCTCCACACTCTCAATTAGTTCAGACTCCTGAGGAAAATAAAAATACACACACGCCATAAGGGAACAAGCAAACACACTTCACATCAAAGAAGCAAATATGTCTTGTCACTTCTGAAAACACACCATCACAGTGCTGATAGAATAGCTGAGTTTTTACTGTTAAATAAACTAATCATAATTACAAACTTCTTTTTTTTTCAAATGTAAACTTAACCTTTTTTCTATATAGAAATGCCTTTTTGAAAGTTTTCAGGGCCTTCAAAGCTCAATAGGATATGGGTGTAAGAAAATATTGATACTCTTGAGTATTTTCATATTATGTTTTATGATACTGTATCAATTCTCAAAATTGCTACAGATTTTTAATAAACCCTCTGATAACTGTGGGAACGCTGGTGATCTGGGATCAACATCACGGTCATTAAGAGGCTGAAATAGGCTGAGTTTTAAAGTGACATTGAAGTTAACCCCAGGCATCCATTGGTATGATGTCATGCTAGCTTGTCGGGAAGGGGGCTAATTAACACTGCAAAGTTAAAACTGGGATGTCCAATCTCAAAGGACTTTGACCTTTGACCTCAAGATATCTGAGTGAAAATGGGTTCTATGGTTACCCACGAGTTTCCCCTTTACATACAAGCCCACTTCATGATCACAGCTGGTTTGGAGGAAAAAACATGCACTTCTTTGCATGCCGTTTAAATGTGTTAACACCTAATCTAAAATGATGTATTTGAATATTTCTGCATAGTGGGGTCCCTTAACAGTCTTTGAGTTACATAAATTGGATCAGAAGGGAAAGCTGATTGGATTCAACGAGCAGCCATTAAATTATAGTAAGAGCAAGTTTTGTGTTCCTAAAATTTGCTGCAATTGCTTACAGTATGATATATCGCAATATATTTAATTGTAAACCCTGTATGATATGTAGTGTATTGCCAGTATCAACTGGAGTAATCTGATGCTGAGCTTTATATCAAAATCTACACATGCAGGTTTGCAGAACTCTTGTTAACCCCTTGCATAAAATATAAATCCTGCTTAAGTCCAGTATATCTGTTAAGCTGACTTAAAACACTGCAAAGATTTGAATACTCTCGTACTAGAATAGGAAAGTCAGGAGGAGACTCTTCCTGATCCTCCATTGGCTCCGTCTGTGTCTCTTCATCGCCTTGCTCCTGAACAGGGCTCGACTCAGAGGCTGGAGGCATTTCCATCGTTTGCTCTTCTTCTGTAGGATTCTCTTCACTCTCAGACTGAACCTCCACAGATTTGCTCTCCACAGACGGGCTGTTGATCTCGTCCTCTGGCTGCTCTTCTGGCTCTGGGTCAGTCAGGCCGTCATCGTCGTCTGCGGGGCTGTCGTCTCCTGGGCTGTCGAGCTGGGCCGCCTTCAGAGCCGCTGACAACACCTGGACTTGAGCTGGAGGTAAATTCACATGCACAACTCAATCTACAAGCCAAAACATTGTCAAAAGTTAATAGCTGATCCCACATATTCTGGCTCTGTTTACCCACCTTGTACATCAGGGTCATCCATGTGGGGTTGCAAACAATCCAAGACCTTCTGGATCTGGTCGCTGGTAGCTTTGCCCGTGATGGACTTGGAATCAGGACAATCACGTTCCTCTTCCTCCTCGTCCTCTCTCTTTCCCTCCTGTTCTATCACTGCCTCTGATTTTTGACAATTTAGCATCTCCAGTTCCCCGCTGATGTCTGGTAAAGGAGACCTCCAATAGTTGAAAGAATTAAAGTTCTCATCCGTCTGCTCCGTGTCTTTTGTGTTCTTAGCGTTGTTTGTAGTCGTAGGGCTGGGGTTGCTGTTTGATACTGTGCGGGTAAAGCCGCTGTGCATCTCTCTGGGAACAGAAGTGTGGTTGTCATCAAAGTTGTGCGTTTCCTCGCTGTCAGCTGTCGACAGGTGCTCTGGGGACGGTGTGGCGCGGCCGTCCTGGTTGGGAGGTGTGTGGGCGATGGTTCGTTCGGTGTGGCAGCTGCTAATGCCGGAGCAGTTCAGAGAGTTTAGCGAGCAGTCGCTGAAATTGGTAATGGGTAATGAGTATCAAAATGTTTAGAAATATGTAGGCACATCCTTATATTTTTTTATAAGAGAATAAACTTTATCTTGTCAATAGCTTCTTAAATGTTCAGCACTAACTTCACAACCCAAAGCCAATAATTACATTTTCACCTACATCGGAACTCTCCATTGTAGAGTTTTTAACAGAAACAAACTCCACTTCAAGTGTTCAAAGTGGTAACTGAAGCATTTAAGAGTACATTTAAAACTATGTAAGGTGTACTACACTGTAATCTCTATATTAGGACTGAAACAATTACTCAAGTTACTAGATTACAAAAACAAATTCCTTTCATTTCCCCATTTCTAAAAATAAACCTTTTAACAAAAATAAAAAAAACTGGTGTGGCCCTGTACAAAAATCAAATGAGTTACAGAGCATAAAAAATAACAGTATAATAACATGCTTTGTTAATTTTTTTCAAATTGGTTAAAATGTGTGCTAGTTAAAAGCATACATGTGTCCATTTCATTCTTGTTTTGCCTTTGGTTGCGTTAAGACCTCACAAGACAATCAGAGTAAAGTCACTGTGTAAGAGGCGGGTCGAGTGGGCAAGTTGGTGCAAGAGTAGGTGAGCACCAGGTCC
The DNA here is from genome assembly GCF_963691815.1 of Echiichthys vipera. NCBI lineage: Eukaryota > Metazoa > Chordata > Actinopteri > Perciformes > Trachinidae > Echiichthys > Echiichthys vipera. Next base: position 17,173,564 of record NC_139825.1, on the reverse strand, counting down.
CCAGGACTGGCGCTCTCATCGTATGCCACCATGGGCTTAACGGCCAAGCGCGGTACTGAAGCACTCGCCTGTTTGTATTGTGTCCGATGGCCCGGAAGCATATTCGCCCATTCACTTCCATACATACTGGGAAGAGGAGATCTCTACCAATTTTTTTTTTAGATACAAATCAAAAGGCTCATAATTATCTTCAGACCGTCTGCTAAAAACAGTTTTGTTTTCATAATTTTACCAAAATGGAGTTATTGGCAGGAGAAGGTGGGTGCGTGGCTAAAAAGAGTCGTAGTGAAACACATTCTGCAGCTTAGTTCCCGTCTCCTTAAAATCCCAGTGGAAGGCTTCGGCAGAGACACAACTCTGCTGCTCACACTTTTAAAACATTGTGTCTAATGTTTTTATATAGTTTCTCATCGAAAGTCAAATGTTTTTCTAGCAGCATGACCTACATGAAATTCATATATGTTGTTTTAGGCACGGACGTTGTGATTATAGGAGATGATGGTACGTAATTTACTAACATTGTTAGTAGGCTAACATAAAGATTATAACTTTATACGCTTCACTTATTATTTTTTCTATCTATCTATCTAGTCTATGCCAGTGTACAATCTAAGTGTACTACAATATGGGTAGTGAAACCTAATCATACTAAATAGGCTTACTTGTTGTATTTTATTTAGTTAGTACTTGGTCAACGTACTATTTCTAATAAATAAATGAATAAAAATATATAAATATAATAATAATAATAATTCAAGATAGTGCTTAGAACAGGAAAGTAAAATGTATATTTCCTTTTTCTTTAGATGGTATTTTGGCACAATTTAGTCAGGGGATTGAATTTTTAAAAAGCTCATTAAAGAATACAAACGTCACTTTCCTTTTTCCAAACAGTTAATACAGTATAAATTATATACTATTATATAAATAATATATAAACATGCCAAATACTTCTTTGGACAACATTTACTCAATCTACTAACTACCAAGCCATAGATACCATGGACAGAAAAAAAAACACGAAAATATCGCAATCTTAAAGAATAAGAGGCTTCCTTCGCTCGAGACAGACTCGCTCGTGCTTGGCGTGCTGGCATTTCTACATCCGGTAAGTCCTCCCGCGTTCACGAGAAGCAAAAATGGCGGCGTCCTTAGGGGAGCCTGCGCCACTGAGCAGCTTTCCATAGGAATGAATGGGCCGCCATTTTAAGTTCTCTGGCCGTTCTTTTTTAAATGTCCATGAGCCTGCGCCACTGAGCAGCTTTCCATAGGAATGAATGGGCCGCCATTTTAAGTTCTCTGGCCGTTCTTTTTTATATGTCCATGAGCCTGCGCCACTGAGCAGCGCTCCATAGGAATGAATGGGCCGCCATTTTGTGTTCTCTGGCCGTTCTTTTTTATGTGTCCATGGTGAGCACGCATGATGAGGAATAGGGACAAGAGTGCTAAGACAGGAGGCGTCGTGTGTGGAGAGCATTTAAGCTTTGTCGTGGAGGCCGACTACTTGTGGTCCTGACATAAATTTCTATGTGACCTGCAAGGGGTGAATATGATTTGTATGCCTGTATTTTGTGCTATATCTTACTGTTAAAGTGAAAAGAGACTGGATCTGGGTTAGCGACGTGATGGCTAGCAGTAGCATTCGGTGCTTATGAGCCAGTATACCATAGCTTCAGCATTGTGATCAGGGCAGGAAATTGGCACCCTCCCACACACCAAATGCGGGCAACTGAGCAAGTGTTGTGTGTTGTTGACCAATCAGCTAACCTGTTGTTGCTAAGCAAGCCCCTTCGTTTTCTTGGACTTTCAAAATAAAAAACGAGAAGAAGAAAAATAAAAAATGTGGCGGTATATTGCTTCAACAGAACAAAAAGAGGATGAGGAGGACGATTAAAAAAAAAAAAACGTTTTAATACAAAGTGACGAGGTTCTCGACTGGCTTGTGTGCGACGCCACAACAGAGGAGATGCAGTGTCGGGATCACCGTGTGTTTGGAGAGTGGAAGAAGCAGAGGGGAGAGTTTGCTCCTACTGAGCTCTCAGCCTGTGCTCTGTGAAAGGATTTTTATTCAGTGTCTGACCTCCACATTACAGTGTAATGTAGTTTGGTTTCTGTTTATTATTATTGTTTATCTAAATGTTATTCAGTCAAAATAAATAAATGAGACTATCAGTGAGATGCTTTACTGTTTTCATTTCTGTTACTTTCTATTCTAAATGCCTGCCACACCAGGTCAGACACAGCTGTAAGTCATTCTAGTTATTAATGAGATTAAGTTGGTTAATAACTCAACAGCACGTTAATGTGGATTCTGTACAAGTTCACGAACCATTCTCATGCATTTTCTGAGTCGTTCACCTTTATTTTAGGCACACAAAAAATTGGCTGGTAAAAAAATCACAGTGGCAGGTGGCAAAAAAAGCTAAGTTCATTTCTGAGGCTAAAGCAACGCTTATTCTAATTCGACATGAGATAGCATTTGATATTGTGGCTCAATTCGGACAATATGCTTTAAGGAGACGGACGTTGGAGAGAAAGAGGCGGGTTACCAACCGACGGCCCTGCCGTGTCCTGTCCTGCTGTGCTGTGTTTTCTTTCCCTCTGACTTCGCTACAGCGCCATTGCCCGCCAAGTGTTTGGATTATGACTGCCAACGCCATTATCATTGTGAGACTCTCAGTCCCTATTCCCCTTCTGCGCCTACTAATAAAACCTCAGAGCTTTATTTTTAACTACACAGGACCTGGGTTACACCGGTCTAACCTGATACCGCCAGTGAATTATGACATTAGTGCATTTACATGCACATCAGTAACCTGAAAGTGGTCTTTCCCCGATTGCGGTAAAAATCAGATTATTGAAGTTCCCCTCGTATACATAAGCAGGGGTTGAATGAGATCGCTGTTTACATGCGTGTATAATCAGGGAACTGAAGGAGTTCTCAAGGTCTGTACACCGGGGTATGCCTTCAACTTGAATATAATCTGTTTTTTAAACTGCATGTAAACGCACTGCATGATTCATTAGATCAATGATGCAACACTTTAAACTGTGTCTGCGTAAATAGAAACATGGTGATGAAGGTGGGGGTTCTTACCTCTCCAATGTACACCTGGGGAGCTCTAATAGGGATCCGTCCTCTCTGAAGTGAAGGCCTGTGCTGGAGGGATTGGCAAAGGTGGAGATGAAACGTCCCAGAGACTGAAAAGCAGCCTGTCGCACCTAATAGTGGAGTAAATAGAAATCTGTCACTTTCATCATGAAAACAGAGATTTTTCCATAAACAGCCAATCATCTTTGTATGCTTAGGATCCAAATGCATTGATGAACAGGATTGTTTGCGTCAGTCTGTGAAACCTTTGATAACAATACACTGACACCCTTCTCACTAATAAAAAGTTTTGCACCCATTTTGAGAGTATTCCAAATTGCCAGCGAAGTGTTGTAACATTTCCAGAGTGTATCCATTTCTTAACAAGTGCCTAACACTGGTTTTGCACCACCAACGATTGTCTGAATGACAGGTCTAAATAAAGATGTATTTCAAAATCAGGAACAACAAGATGCACATAGTGGTGAGGAAATGTCTCCATTTTCAATATTACACAGAGGAAATTACATAGTTGCTTGAAATTTTATGCAATGCAATTTGTCCTGCTTGTGTCTTACCCAGCGAGACTGGTCACTAATGAGGCTGATGAACAGGGGGGACAATTTTGCACGTCGCACCTCTGGAGAGGTGGAATTGGAGACCATCATGAAGCACTCAGCACAGGCTTTCCTGATGCCCCATAGACTGTCTGAGCACAGATCGAAGAACTTGGGCATCTAAAACAAAACAAAATGACAAGTCAGTATAACACTGACTGTTTCAACTAAGAAGGGATTTATCAACAGCTTGGGAACAATCAAAGAAAAAGAAGTGCTGCAGCTCCTCACCAGTAGTTTTTCTGTGGCCTCCTGACCCACAATAGAACAAAACTCTCCGAAATTGGCTGCACATACCTTTAATACAATACAATACAAACATCATAATAAAAAACAAGGCAAAGTTTAAGTGCCAAATACATGATGAAGTTTATTTGAAACCATCAATAAACTATCTCCACAATAGGTTGCAGATGTTGTCTCAAAATAATGCCAATAATACTAATAGGAATATTAATAACATTATCATTACACAGACCTGTCACATTACTTAATCAATGCTAGCTTAAACAGTGTTATTTGTCTATTATCACAAATGTTGTATGCTCTGGTCAGCTAGCAACGTGAGCATTTTTTGTTGTGCCATGTCTTGAGGGGGGTTTGCTTTTTTCATGCAGTATTAACAAGACTTTAGTGAGTTTTATTTTCATATAAAAATAAGTTTCACATTCTGGCAACTAGAGTTTCGCAAAATTACAATTAGCTGTGGTGAGTAACAGTAAAGTGAACATAATTAAAATTTTGTTTTTCAAGGTTTACAACTTGAAACTGACCAACTGTGCAGCTCCTAAATACCCTTCCCTAAATGGCACCAGTTATGCCAGAGAATTAACATTCCAAGGTTGCAGAAAACAACAGTGTAGTGTAAGCAAAGGTGAAATTCAGTGTTACTGAATTTATCTTGACACAATTAAAGTAACTGTTGTGCCTGCAGGCTGAAACAGAATATCTTGTATGTTTTTGTCATTAGTACTGTTAGATGGTTAAAAGGCGTCTTGACCTTTGAGGGGGAGAAGGAGACGAAAATGATTCAGACGTTTTACCTTGCGGACTTGAAAAAGCCTGGCATCACTACACAGGTCACAGAAGCGTGGTAGCAGTAGATGCTCCACCGTGTCTTTGCTCAACATGGTGACAACTTTACACATGATCTGTAAGAGGAGACATATGTAGAGAATTTAGCGCTGTCATAATTCCGATTGGGCTTCAAATTCACATCTATTCTGCATTCTGAACAAATGAAAACTAGCTGAAGATTTGAACTGAAACTTTTACGGAAAGCTAAAAATGTGCCACTGAGGGAAACTAAGAGTAGAGAGGGAAAAGGGAGGATTAGTGCGCATGTTTGCGAAAGCTGCACCAGATTTGAACTAATGAATAAAATATAAATACAACACATTCAAATTTGAGCATTTTAATTAAATTTTAAATAGTTTATTGCAAACTCAATTTTTTAAATGCAACAAATACCTTAAAAATATATCTATATATTTGACACTTTTCAGTGATGCATTATAGTTTCTATTACTCCAAAACAATCTCTCCTGGCATCCATCATGTTCCTTCAAAATACAGCATTTGTTATTTTAGACTGGTTGTGACTGGACCAGATAAAGGCAATGACTGATCACAGTAAAGCAATAAAAAGAAACTCACTGTGCCTCTCTGCGATTTGTCCAGAAACATGTGGTTTTCAGCTAAATTTCATTCAAACCATTTCCCTGAAATTTAACCAAAGACCATATTTCTTTGTATTTATTAAAATCTCAAAAGAGGAGTTTCTTACAGCGACTGCCTCAATTTTGTAGTCATCATCACTGCTGGGTTCTGTGAGGTCAAGCAGAACAGGACAAACTTTGGTCTCCATATCAGCTTTAGAGATGAGGCCTTGCTCCAACAGAACAAGCAGCGCTGCCTGGCTGGTCTTCCGCACCTGGAAAAGACGAAAGGAAGTTAAAAACTGTGTGTGAATGAATCTGACCAGTGAAATTGTTTTTTTTCTAAGTCTCTTATTTACTAAAAGCTGAGAAGGAGCTCACAGGAAATGACAAGTAGTGACTGTTTATTCCATTGTCAAAATGAGCTAAAAAATGGGTACATTTGAAACCTACCTGGTTATTTGGATCAGTGAGATATCGGACAACAATGGGTACCAAGTATCTTGAGAAGGCTGCTGGGAAGTTGGGCCGACTCTCATGTAAGAACATGGCAATGTTGGGGACCTGCTCCATCAGTTCAGCTCGCACTGTGGGCTCTGAGAACACATATTAAAGTATAAGCTTAATGTACGAACATAAAATGTGTATATTACTGTGCAACAAACCACAGTAAATAAGTGTAGATCTCGAGACATGACCACTAAATTGATTGATGAAAAGGAAAAATCCATCTACCTCCATCTTCTGACATTCTGGCAACTGTTTCCATGACACTGATAAAGTCATTTTCATTGTCACTGAATTCTCGAAGCACATCAAGCAGGCCACGAGCCACGATTTGCCTAGAAAGCAACAGGAGCGTCAAGTTAGCTGACTGCTTGCCAATACCTACAAGTGCTGAATGCGCACAGCGTGACACAGCACTGACAGAGCTGTCAACACACACACTCACGTACGAATGACAGTAGGGACTGAACCCTGCAGAACCAAGCATTAATGTAGGAACTAAACATGTGTACGTGGGGCCAAAAGAGCCATAGTAAATGTTTGCAGAGGACTTTAAATACACCGAGGCCATCTGGCAGGTTTTTACAGGTTACTATGCAAAAAAAATGCATTGTAAATCTCACAAAATGTGTTATCCTTGATCGAGTGATTGAGTGTTTAGGCCGCTGCAGAGCGGTGACTGATTATTTGCCTTTTATTTTGGAATAGGTGAGGGCAGGCTGATTACCTTGAGAACTGTTTTGTTTGTTATTTTGCTGTGAGCTCACCCTAATGTTAGATGTCATAAAAAAATTTAAAAAAACTATAAAAAGGGCTGTAAAATCCTTTGTTGCTGGTGGTTCTTGGAAACTGGGAAGAGGGGAGTCTCACCTGTCATGCTGCGCTTAGGTTTTCCCTAGGCCGGGTCGTAACATTACAATATACAATAAACTAAAGCTACTACTGTCATACTATTGCCACATTCAGACAGACACCATCCACCCATGGCTCAATGTTAAGCCTTTGGCATTCCTGCACTACAGCGTTAAGGCAGGTATGTGATTAGTAAATACACAGGAATGCAGAGTCAGCCAGATGAAAAAATCCATCTTGAGATGACTTGATCGAATGATGTGATAATCTCGCATTTAAATTTTCCGATGTGAGGTTTTGTTTATGGTACAATTTAGCCATTACTAAATACATTTTATACAGTGAATTTGAAGAAAAGAACATACAATATCAAAAAAATATTAAAATTTTTATGCAACATAATACCATTAAACCTTTAAGCAATGATTTTCTTGTAGTCAGTGAACATTAAGTGAAGATCAAACTTTTTTAGCAGCGCAAATACTATTTCTTGACACACAAATGAGCTTAATTATCACTGAAGAGTTTCCTAAACTAGATTAAAAGTCTATTTGAATATCTGGCTACATCTTTTCATCACCTTTCATCTACAAGAAGTGACACTGGCAAGATGTTTCCTTTATACCAAGTTCCACTAGGCTACAGATGTTTCCTTGTTGCCAAGACTCTCTATGGGGAAGCCACTCAACACAAATTATCACCATTAGGACACCTACACAGTTGCAGATAAATTTGAATCATTTATATATACACACCAAACACTATTTTTTGCTCAAAGAAAAATATCTAAAATCGTGGGGCTTAGTGTAGATGGCAGGAAAAAGGATGCAATTCCAATGTATTGATATTAGTGTGGACACAGCCATGGTCATAAAGGAAACAGTGGCCGGATTAAAGCATGATTCTGGCTTAATTGTTTTTTGTAATGTGTCTCTGTACAAGCCTCAGTTGCAGCAGCAGTAAGTTTTGAATCACATAAAAGAAAGCTACCTACAGTGAAGAGTGCTAATGGAGAAAAATGAGAGTCCAGTTCCAGTCGAAGTCTTAACAAGGTCAAAGAAACAATGTTTTCTGCCCTACAACATGAATCTCTGCATTTACACCTAACTAGTTTGACAATGTATCCTCACAGCCCAAAACAATACTCATGAAAGTCCCATTGTCTGTCTGATATTGAGCATTTTGTTTGGCTCAACTTACCTGTTGAAGACATTCTCACTGAAGGCATACTTCTCTAGCCTTCCAAGAGGAGTTAGGTTGTCTTGTCCTGCATCAAGGAAGGCTGTGATGCGAATACCGTCGCACTCTGAACCATAGTCATCAAATCCAACTGCAGGATGGAAAGAAACATAATTTTACAGTTACACAAAGTAGAACCTTCCTCTCTGTAGCACATAGCTGATGCCTACTAAAACAATGAACAGCCACCACAGTGCCACGTTAAAGAGGAGTCGGGCTAAATGTTAGGAACTAAACCGCTAATCAAATGGGATTAGTTTTACGTGGGGACGTGAAAAAAATGTTTTACCTCAGGACGTCTGTAATATTCAATTCACATGGGATAAAGAAATCTCTGTATTCTACCAGAAGAAGGAGGGGTTACTCGATTTAGGAACTGTGTGCTACGATGCTTCCTCATATTGCAAAAACTAACCAAACACGAAACTAAATGACAGAATCAATCATCTAAAAAAGCGTTGAGTGCTTCTTTAAGTTACTCCATGCTAAAAAAAAATTGGAAACTACGTAATAACAGGATATGACAGAAGATCTGCAAACATTTTACAGAGGGTCTTATTCGGACAGGATTATTATTACCTGAGCTATTTTTTCCAGATCAGTTCACAGAAGATACAAATCGCCATCATCTTTACTGACATTCTCCGGAATAATTACATGGCGCATTCGGACGGGACTAAAACCTGTGGTAAAAATGACCTTACCCCACATCCCGACGTAAAACTAATCCAATCCGAATAGGGCTTAAGACCCTCTAATGTATGAATAAAGCAGAAGGCATCAGGTCTAAGAATTTATTACATTTAATGTTCCAAACAAAAAGACACCAGGATTTGCAGTTGGATCCAAATGCTGTTTCATCACCCTCACTAATGCAGACAACAGGGACTGTCAGCCTGTATGACAGCTAATAATAGCAAGGCATAAAACCTGAAATATTGTTGACAGTTTTATATTTCACATAGGTGAACAGCGTTGTCCAGAAAGATGACATTCACATATACCTCTCTGCTGAAAGGAAAAAAAACAATGTTCCAGATGTATACAAGAAATGAATCTTAGTTTTGTTTAATGTGGTTTTGTTAAAGTACTCACAATCATCCAGATCATCATGGCCATCTTCAAAGTATAAAGATAGACCTGTAAAAGCAGGGAAGTTAGGGGGGAATCCATGGTTGCAAACATGTCATCAACATACCATCACTCTATACAGCACAGTACAGAGCTCTAGCTTAGCGGGTTTACAGCTGACAATTAAAAAGAAGGGACAAAGTCTCCTTAAGTAAGACTTCTCGCTGATAAATCACTGCGAAAAATTAAACTATGACATCATCGGTATAGTGACATGCAAGAGGAAGAAGTCAAGGCAAGGTAGTAAATACAAAACATAATGTTTTTCCTGGATCCCAAACTATTGTCTTAGTTGGTTTCCTGCACATGCATTTCTTCTAGTTTATAAATTAGAAGTAATCCAAAAGCATTTATGTGATTGGTCATTTTGGTGCATCTACTTATATTTATTTTCCTTCATGAGGATATTCATCTGAGGGGTCAAAACACTGCCAATAAAAGTTTAAGGAACCTGATTTCAGTGTGTAGGCACTTGTCTATTGTATATCTGTGTATTGTCTCTATGCTTTTTGCAGACATAAGACACTTTACCCACCACCGGACACCACTGCCTCAGGTGCAACTTTTGTATTGAATTCTATATCAATTTTCTTATCTCTTCACGTCAACCTATTTATTGTCTTCATACCCTTTACAGTTGCCATGTTTGGTGTAGCTATAGAGTATTCAGTAAGTTTATTATTTTTCTGCTTCATTATGAATGCAACAGATGTTCAAAATAGAGGTTTTTTAAGTTGTTTATCTTTGAGAAATCAATTTCCCTGCATGAGATCAATTCATTAATATTGGATCACTCAGACAATTATGTTGCCTAATTTAAGAACTACAAGTCAGTTATAATTATTCAAGAATTAAGGATGTGGCCAAAAAATCATGGCCAGTTTGTTATTCCATTGTCATGCAGTCCAGTGATGTTTCTTCGCTCATAGGAATTTCCCTCATAGGAGACTATTGTGTGTTTAAAAAAGCTGGATCAAATCTAACCAGTTGGTTTGTTATGTTGCCTTGAAATCATAATTGGACTATAATAATGTCTAATCCACTTGGTTTAAAGTTTGGCTTCCCATAATCATGCAGTTCAAAATGATGAACACAAACTAGACATGTAAAGCGGGTAATTTCAATAGATATTGTTTGTGTGAAACTTACTGAAGTCCATTTGTGTGATTAAAAAGTTAGATCATATGTCAAGAAAATTACTTAGTAAAATAATGCTTTTTTTCCATCACACTGGTAGAAATGGGCTTCCATAGACACTACAGCAACAAGACTTTTCTTCCTGATTGATTTTTAATACCACCCAGCCCTGATTATAGGACAATAACTCAGAGTAGTGCAGTCAAAAGAAAAACCTAGAAAGAAGTCCCAGTGTACAGCTGAGCATGAAGGGGGATGTGCCCCAAATATAAAAACAACTCCTATATCTCGAAAAGACATTGCATGGAGTACATAACATCACAACCGGTTTAAAAGAACCGCAAAATACAAAACAAAGAACAATATACACCCCTTTGTTATGGTATCGGTATGTGTTAGAAACGACACGCGTGTATTGTGTTTTTTTTAACAATACGTGTTGAGGTTCAGCTGGGTAGAGTCATAAATCTAACTAGTTGGTTTGTTATGTAGCCTTAACTAAACTACAAAGCAGATAAATCATAATTCCACTATAAAAACGTTTTTATCCACCTTGGTTCAAAGTTTGGCTTCCCATAATCAAAGTGATGAACACAAACTAGACATGTAAAGAGGGTGTAGTCAAAGGAAATACGTCCCAGAAGGAGAAGCATGTGCTGGGACGGCTAATGCCAGTGTTTACAGCTGAGCATGCAGAGGGAATGTGCTCCAAATATAAAAACAACCCCTATATCTCGAAAAGACACATTAAACGTGGCGTTTCGTGTGCGTGTGTGTGTGTGTGGGGTAAATAGCATCGCGACCGGTTTAACAATATCCACGAAAACAAAACATGTTGGCAAAGAACAACATCTCCCCCTTTGTTATGGCATAAAGGAGGATTTGGTGGAGAGCTTATGGGCTGAAATGACTTTAGCAACTCGGCTAACGATAGCTAGGTCAACTCACTAGCCTTTGCCATGACAACAGTTCGATAATAAACACGACTGAAAGCATGTGGTGCCGTCCAAACTACAGAATAGTGGTCATTTGAAAAATCATCTGAGTAGTTATGTGTTTATATGTCGCCTCATGTCGCACATTTCGACACCCTCATGAGTAGCTTTCGTTAGCTTGCTGTTAGCAGTTTGCTAACAAGGCGCTTTCGCTTGACTTGACTCGCCTTTTAGGAAGCACTTTTGCCAGGGAGATATCACAGATGCTGTTACTATTTTTTATATAATCATATTCTGAAGAACACAACACAGCATTACAAGTTTCCAACACTGCGTCTAAGTACTAAGAGAAATCCCTATTATGAAAAAAGTGCCATTATTACCTGCCATCTTGAGTATCGGCTCGGCTCTGCGGGCTGCCGTCGTCCCCGTGTGGGCTGTCACCACCGACCAGCTGTCACTCAAACAAGGCAGCAACTACTTCCTCCTTTCCTTTTTTATAGTATATGTAGTTTTCATGTTACTTTTTTTGGTTTAATTTAGTACCTTTCAAAAATGTTTTGTAAAATAAAACGGAATACTAACAAACATGAATTTATAACTATTTCTTATCAATCCCAAATATTTGGCAGATTAAACTTACATAATTAATTTGATCATTATCTTAGCAAAAAACTATATCCATAAAATTATTTGGCTTAACAAACTTCCCTCCTTTTATATTTTTAAAGAGTCAGATTTTAAATCATAATTTTATGATTAGATTATTAGACGACGATTAGATTATTTAGGCATTTTCAGGTTTACTCCCTTAGTTTAGCAGACCCAATATGTTTTTGTTTTACTGTCTTTACACATTTTACTTTCTGGTATTATCATTTCTACATAATGAATAAATTAATGCTGACATAAATGAATACATAAATAAAAGCAGAAATAAATGGGACCTCCTACCCCATTAACACATGGACAGGCGATGCAATTCGGACCCGCAGGTCCACGGGCACAACGCAAGTCGCAGCTTGAACGCAGCACAGATTGTTGTTTAAAAAAGAAAGTGTCTGTATTTTATTTAGTAGATAATGTGTTTGTTCACATAATGCATGCATTACTCAACTTTGCACAACAGCCCCAGCTTGTGGCTGATTGATGTCAGATTTTGCACAGACGCTCAGTGCGGCTCAGGAAATAACTTTTTCAAGTTGTGTAATAATCAGAGAAACTACTTCAAAGTAACGCACCACTTCCTGTTTTGACTACAATGTACAGGAAGTCTTTCCTCTATAATTTCCATATTGTTTGGATTATGGAAATTCTTTTGATAACTTTTGATCGTAGTTTTAGAAGGATTATGTGTGCAAAATTTCGTGCTGATGGGACTCTTGGCCTAGGACGAGTTCGCAAAAGTAGTTTTTGAATATTTTTTGCATGGTTTGTGTATTTTTCAATTTTGTGTAACAGCGGCAACTAATGTCAGATTGACATCAAATTTTGCAGAGAACCTGAAGTTTCCATAGAGAACTATCAGTCTGAGTTTGATGTTATTCGGACTAATTATTGCCAAGCTATACAATACTTCCTGTTATGAGCAGGAACATAAAGGAAGTTGTTTCTTCATAAAATACACGTTTTGGACTATTTCAATTATTTTGATAACTTTCCATTAAAATGATTAAAGGATAATTCCTGCGAAGTTTCTTGGTGATCGGAGTCTTAGTCTAGGAGGAGTTTGAAAAAAAAGGTTTTTAATTTTTTTGCAATTTTGTGCAAAAATACTAGGCATAAATGTGCCACGGTCTATATCCCAAGATTCAGCGCCTTTCAGAGAACATGTGGATGTAAGAAATCTATATTTGCAATATAGGGCTATTCAATTATTTTGGAATTGGGGCCGGTTGATGAAAATTATCCAAAATGAGGGGCCCAAAAAATATGAGCATCACATAAATGGATATTGTAAAACAATGCAGCGACATAGGAGTACATATAATGTCTTTATTTTATCAGTGTAAATATTAGTCATGACCTCAAAGTGCAACAAGCTTGTCAAAAACAATCCTTCACAAACCTGTGAACCAAATGTTTTCACTCAATTACTGGACTAAAGTACAAGTTTGAGGTTCTTCTCCTTTACATGAGTATTTTATTTACATGCTACCATACACTTCTACTCGACTACAAATCAGTGGAAATATTCTACTTTTTACTGCACTACATTTATCTGTTTACTTCAGTTACTAGTTACTTTACCAGGCTTACAAGCACATATGAAACATTAGTTTGTTCATCAAAAACTGGACTGAAAATTATTAATTATTAACGTTAACATAAATGCAGAGTAGCATGATTTTTATTAAAATGCCTTATCAACTTATCCTCTTTACACTCAGATATGGCTGCAGAGTAAACACAGGCTTCACAGTGACAGAAACAAAAACTTATCCGTCCATTTTCTGGTGAAGTGACGGTTTTCTGTGACAACCTTTCTTTTTTCCAGAGTAGAAAGAAACATTGCGGTGGTGATTTCACCATGGATTTAACGCATAGACTTTATTCAACCAGACAGAAACGACTGAGAACAACAACAGAGCGGAGCTTAGAGGGCTGTTGCCAAGAGGATTCAGAAACCCACAAAGAAGAGCGTAGCAGGAGCTTGCGTAGCGTTGTGGCCGCGCCTGTATTTGACGTGCTGAGACGTTAGCGCTGAAATGGATACAAGAAAGGACAGCGGTTATAATGGCTAAGCTTAAAACTGAGCCACTGAGGGGCTGCTAGACAGGCTAATGACTAATGCGAGTTTAGAAATAATACAGTCCAACTTCGTTTGTTGCAGTTTTATGTTGATTTATTTCTCACAATGTCATTAATCCAAGTGCCTATTTTGTTTGCAAACAAAACACGCGCACCGTTTCATTCAATAGTAGTCAAAAACTATAAAGCTCCTCCGACTAGCAACACACCTAGTGGGTGACTTTTGTCCACACACACCATACTTGACAATGGCTCTTACAGCGGTCATGAATTACTTTTTTCACTTCAGGCTTCTACTCAAAGGGCCAGTAAATATTCCCTCACAGGCTGGATCTGGCCCGGGTGCCACCAATTGTATAGCCCTGCAATATATCATGTGGACTTGATCATAGCACTACCTTGGGGTGGACGTGGCATTTTTGGTGTGTTCTGCGGGGGCACCAGTCTATACCTCCCCTGAAAGTTTTGTTTCCATAACTTTTAGGGTTAATGCTCCAGTATGAGTGATATTTAAAACAGTGCCACCTCATATTTTTCTCAAAGCCTCAGACAAGCAGCAGAAACTATTGTTCTAAGTTTCTTGTTAATCTTACTTAGAATTGCTAAGATATGATGAATTCTACAGCGCCACCTAGTGGTTGGTTGGTGTGAAATTTTGTAGAAGGCCTCAGTAAGACATAGGAAACTACAAGATTACCAAGTTTTGTGTCGATCCGACACAATTTGAGGAAGATACGCAGCACTTCCTGTTTTCCCTGTAATCTACAGGAAGTTGTTCCTTAACAACTTCGGCATTCATAAGAGTATTGAAATTCTTTTGATAACTTTTGGTCAGGACAGTCCAAATATTATGTGTATCAAGACTATCTTGATCAGACACTCGGCCTAGTAGGCGGTCGATGAAGTAGCTTTTGCATAAATTGCGATCCTGTTTAGAGCGCCACCTGCTGGTGAACATGTGTCATTTATGGTGTCTTCCGTACATGCAGTAAGTTTCACCTCCATAACTTGTGTAGGCTGAAGTATGAGTGTCATCGATGGAAAAAATAAAAAAAATAAAAATAAAAATCTTTTGCGAATAAAATAGGGTTCCCATAATCACTGGTACTGAGAGCCGCGCTGCTGCTTGCATTGCGTGGCCCCCCAGCCCATGATTAAAGCCGCAAGCGGCGATGAATGGGCCCTCACACCCGTTCCACATGCAGGCTGTCGCGCCCCAGCCGATCTATCATGACTGTTGCAGCACTTCCTTCATCCGCTGTGTGCCACTAGAGAGCTGGTACTAACTGCGCTTTGTGATACTCTGTATCAAGTGTAGAATGCACATTGAAAATTTTATGTAAACCGGATAAATTTTGTCATATTAGGCTGAATTCCTGTTACCAGTAGGTGGCGCTGTGACTGTTGGTCACTATTGGCACATGGTTGTCATCAGGCCTCGACTGTCATCATGTCTGGGAAATCTGTTGTAGTTTGGACAATGTATGTCAAAGTTAGTGGCGATGAAGGGACCCTCGCATCTGGTGTGCGCCGGGGGAACCAAGCCGGACCCTGGAGGGCAAGGGGATTTCTTTGCGTGACCACCAGGATGCTTTGTGAAGGGTGCCGGGCCGCGGGCTATCTATTCCCACTCTTGCAGCACGCCTCGCGTCCCGTGTGTGGCGCAACTGAGCGCATACCAAACACGCTTTGTGTTACTCTTCATCAAGTATAGAACGCGCATTCAAATTCAAATTCAAATTCAAATTCAAATTCAAATTCAAATTCAAAAAACTTTATTTGTCCCCGGGGGGCAATTCAGGGCACACAGAGCAGCAAATGACTCTCATCATGTATATGGAATTTTGTGCAGTTTGGACAATGTATATTTAAGTAAGATTGACTTCCTCTTTCATGGCGAGAAGCCAAAAATGGCCGCCATGACATTACACAGCGTGCACAAAACATGCTTTATGTTTCCATACTTGAAGTCAAGAACCCACAATGGAAATTTCATCTAAATCTGATGATTTTTTTTTATCATTTTCCATACTGCCAATAGGGGGCGCTATAAATGTGAGTCAACATTGAGATGTAGATGTGTTCAGGCTGGGACTCTCTCTGAAAATTGATGAAAATTGGACAATGTGTGGTCAGGTTAAACCAACTTTCTCTTGTTTGGCGATAGGGCTGACTTGGTGCAACGCCACTCCCATGCGGTGCAGTTAAAATGAAACGGCAAGTATTGTTTGGTCACACATATCTTGACATACTAACAGATTTTGAAGCCGATCGTCTTAAATCTCTAGGACGAGTTTGTTAAATATAAAGACATGTAAAAACATGTGACTTCCTTTGGCAAGCATGGGGCGCTATGACTGTGAGTCAATATTGAGATGTAGGTGTTGTCAGGACAGCACTCTTGTCATGCTTGACAAATTTGGTGCAGATTGGACAATGTACGCTGAAATTACAGCCACTTCCTGTTTGAAGGCGAACGGCCATATTTGGGCGCCACACCACGGAGACACAGAGATAAAAATGTAAAAAGTGCAGTGTATCGTTTGGTCAGACATGTCTTTA
Source organism: Echiichthys vipera (assembly GCF_963691815.1). Taxonomy (NCBI): domain Eukaryota; kingdom Metazoa; phylum Chordata; class Actinopteri; order Perciformes; family Trachinidae; genus Echiichthys; species Echiichthys vipera. Next base: position 17,157,084 of record NC_139825.1, on the reverse strand, counting down.
GATGATACTGGCTGATTCTGAAGTCAATCGTGTTAAATCCCTAGAAGGAGTTTGTTAAAGTAAGACACGTGTAAAAGTGCAAAAATGGGCATAAAATTCAAAATGGCTGACTTCCCGGTGACTTTAGACTTCAGGTTAAAACAACTTTCTCTTGTTTAGCGATAGGGCCGACTTTGACGCCAAGCTACGCCCACATGGTGCAGTTAAAACGCAAACACCAAGTATCGTTTGGTCACACATGTCTTTAGATGGTATTAACCATGTTTGATGTCGATCGTGTTAAATCTCTAGGAGGAGTTCGTTAGGCTTTTTTGTACGACTGGATGAGTTATATGCCTACCGGTTTTCATAAATTTTCATCAATCTGGGAGTTGGGGCTGTTTTCTAGGGGGCGCTAGCCAGTCAATTTGCCATGCCCATCTCTGAAAACAATGAAATCCGTAAATTTTCACCATGACTGAATTATTTGTGAAGTTTGGTGAGTTTTTGAAAATTTTCATTAATGATAAAGCCTCTAAAAAGGCAATTTATTTGTTATCGTAATAATAATAATAATCATAATAATAATAATAATTACAATAATAATAATAATAATAATAATATTAATAATAATAATAATAATAATAATTAAAGCTGCAAGGAGCGATGAACGGGCCCTCACAACTGGTGCATGTCGGGAAAGTGGCTGGTCACCGGCACTCATGGCATTGTGCTTTCAATATTGAGAATTTCATGTAAATCTGATTAATTTTGTCATATGTCTGATTTCCTGTTGCCGGTATTGCTGTGTCTGTTAGTCAATATTTGCATTAGGGCTTTGACTCCAAATTTCAATATTCAAATTTAATTTGAGGGAAAAGGAGATTGACCATCTACTGTGAAGGCACCAGCAACTCCGTAAGAACTGGAGGAAGGCACAACAGGAAGAGAACGAGGGCCTGAAAACCCTTTGGGAGGAGGTTAGACAAAGACTGTCCAGGCTCCGCAGAGCCAAGCGTATCCGCAAGCTTACCAAACGGAGACAAAAAGGACGAGCCAGCTTCTTCAAAGACCCCTTTAAGCATGCCAGACAGCTGCTGGAGAAGAAGAAGAGTGGGAAACTCAAAACCACCAGGGAGCAACTGGAACAGCACGTCAGAGAGCAATACAGTGATCCAGCAAAGAATGTCCCATTAGGAACATCGGGATATGTGCCCTGGCCCACACCTCCAATTACTGAGTTCAACATCATGCCCCGAAGCTCATTGAAGTTCGGCAGGTGGTGAAGAAGGCAATGTTTTCATCAGCCCCAGGCCCCAATGGAGTCCCCTACAAGCTATATAAGAACTGCCCTAAGGTGCTAGAGTTGCTATGGTACCTCATATGAGCTGCCTGGAAAAAGCAACGCATTTCATACGAATGGCAAAGAGCTGTAGCGGTCTTTATTCCCAAGGAAGCAAACTCCAAAGACATCAGCCAGTTCAGGAATGCCGCCTTGCTAAATGTGGAAGGAAAAATCTTTTTCTCCATGCTGGCCAAAAGGATGACCACCTACCTGCTCAAAAACGACTACATAGACACCAACTGCCAGAAAGCAGGAGTCTCGGGCTTCCCAGGGTGTGTCGAGCACTCCACAATGATCTGGGACCAGATCCAGACGGCAAAAAAGGGGAAGACAGACTTCTCTGTCATCTGGCTCAATCTAGCAAATGCATATGGATCAGTCCCACAACAGCTGATAAACTATGCCATGGATTTCTTTCACATGCCCTCCTGAATCAAGACCATGGTTGCATCCTACTTCAACGACCTGCAGAAGTGCTTTGCTCTCCAAGATTTAACCACCGGATGGCAACAGTTGGAGGTAGGGCTATCGTTATGGGCTGTGCCATCTCTCCCATCTTGTTTGTGACAGCATTTGAGGTGATCCTCATCGGTGCAAGACAAATTAATGGAAGGATCAGGCTCCCAGCTGGGAAGAGACTACCCCAGCTGAGGATGTACATGGACGACGTCACAATCCTCCTTCAGACCGCACCATGTACATCAAGACTGCTGAAAAGGATGGACGAGCTGATGCCGTGGGCTCGAGTGAGGATCGAGCTCTCAAATCACGGAGCCTGTCTCCCAGAAGAGGAGTCAGAACCGACAGCACCACCTTCATCGTAGGGGGAGAGAAATTTCCAACTCTTTCTGAGCAACCCATAAAAAGCCTTTGCAGGCAGTACACTGCAAGGTTCGGAAAGAACCCCCTCCAACTTCTGCTCCAATCCATCAGTCTGGGCTACAAGCAGGAAAAGACCAGGCTCGTTCTCGAGTTAAGAGAGTCCACCGACCAGGCTGTAAGGAAAGCAAACATCAAGATTCCAACAGGCCGAAAGAGGAATCCCCAAACTCAGGTTGACAGAGCCATCAGTCGCCTGCAACATCAAGAGATTGTCGGCAGAGTCCAGGCAGGAAGGGCAGGCCTAAGGTGGGGAGAAGCACCATGGTTCTGGTCCAAGGCCAACCGCAAAGAGAGGAAGGAGATGGTAGTGGCGGAGGTGACAAGGTAGGAGGAAGAGCGCTATAAGATCAAGGCTGTGTCCCAGGGCCAACAAGGAAGCTGGACAACCTGGGAGGGAGTCATCAACTGAAACATCAGTTGGACAGACCTTTGGAAGATCTCGCAGGCAAGGCTCAGCTTCCTTATTCGTGCAACATATGACACGCTTCCCTGTCCTCGGAACCTTCACCAGTGGTTTGGGATCGAGGGATTCTGCACAGTCTGCAACACCCCTGATGCAAACCTCCAGCACATCCTGTAAGGCTGTAAGATCGCGCTCTCCCAGGGACGCTTTAGGTGGCGCCATGATCAGGTCCTGAGGAAGCTAGCAGAGGTGTTGGAGGGCCGTCGACAGGGCAGCAGAGGGGTACCACCTGCAGAGAACCACAGCTTCATCAACTTCGTCACGGAAGATGGGGGGAGAAGAGAACCAGGCCAAAAGAAACACCTAGACTGTTCTCCCCTAACCAGGAGGGGACATGAGAGTCGACTTCGACAGGCAGCTTTGATTCCCGGTCGAGATCACTGCTACGTCGCTTCGCCCGGACATATTGGTGTGGTCCTCTAAGGCAAAATCCCTGGTCCTCATGGAACTCACTGTAACAGCGGAGGAGGGGATCGAGGCTGCCTACGAACGAAAAAGGGCCAAGTACTCAGAGTTGGCTGCTGAGTGCTGGATGGCTGGCTGGAAGACCACCATCTATTCAGTGGAGCCTGAAGAAGGCAACCAAAGAGCTGGCAGAGGAGGCTGAGAAATGAAGCTTTTGGCTCTGGTTAAGGAGGAAAGACAAGTGCTGGGGAATAAACGTTGTTTTCAATTCAGATGCCAAGGCTTGAATTGTGAGCTCATTAGCTCTGTCCATTATTGTCAATCTGTGCTCCTGTAGGTGACGTTAGCGTCAGTCAGGAATGGTCACGAATGGGGTGTTTACACTCACTCATTCATTCTTTTTTCTGTGTCGATGGTTTCACTCAGCATTGAAAAACTGATGCCAATATCTGGGCAACATTCTTTAACAGCAGTCAAGTTGTGAATTTGTTGTCATGTCACATTAATAAACAGGAAATGACTTACTCTGTGCTCAAAGTGATGCTCAGAGTTCCAAGATCACATGAGTAAAACGAGGCTGACTATTTTCTTTTCATTGGTTGTTGCGTTAAATCTTACCCAATTACAATAGTGCTATTTTCTGATTGGCTGTTGTGTAACCCCGTTCTTCTTGTCAGTGGCAGCTCTTGATTTAATTTGAAAGTCTTTTATTTTGTTCTGCAAAGAGAAAAATTATGTATTTTATCATCACAGTTTGCCACACACACACGCAGTAACTTTACACTCAAGTGTGTGTTCTCGTTCTCTGAACATTCACTATTCTAACACAAAAAGTATGAATATCTGCACCAACATCAAAACAATAATCATGCCTGTCAGTGTTTCCCACAGACCAGGTAGCAATGTGTGGTGACAGATAAGTGTACTGCTTTTATCTGAATCATAATATGCAAATATACATAACTATATGTCTGTGTGTATAGCAAAGATATATCTTTTTTTAAACTTCAATGTTTCTTGGAACCGAATAATCACGATAAAGTGAAAGTTTATAGTGGGATGGGGCTGACATTTATGTGATTAAGACATCTATTAGGCTTTACTTGTATATATTTATGTGGGACACATTAAAGCCACCCAGTCCCTTCGATTTGCAGAAATACGTTTTTATTTGTCTGAAATATCTTTTTGGCACCATGACGGGAATGACAGACCTTTTCTTTTGCTTTGTTATCGTGTTTGTTTGGACAATTTTTAACCAGGCCAGGTGTCTGACAACAGTAACCAGGGTTTTTTCTGCATTATAAATTTGGAGGCAACTCGCTGAAATTGTCTGCTGTCGCGCTGGAATCTTGATTGAAAAGCAATGTAGGTCTATGGAAGCTCAGTGGCGATGTTTTCAACTCGGTTCAATTCGACCAGCATAAGGTTTGGTTTGATTTCAGCTCCGGGCCGCAAAATGACGTTGACTGCTTGTATTCCCGCCGGGCTCAGGGGGGCTCCGCTCTGTTCAAACTTTGTGCCAAGCCTGAACACACACAAAAGAAAGAATCATTAATTCTGAGGTATGTACTGCAAAGCAGTGCACATTGTCAGGATTCCTGTTTCTGCCAGCCTCTTCTTTTCCTTTTGTGCTTGTGTTTGTCTCCCTCTGTCTGTTGTTCCCTGCATGTGTCTCCCCTCTTGGTGTGTGTCTGTCTGGAGCTGGTAGGCGTGGTTCCACCCAGCTGTATCCAGTTCCACTGATGACCTGCTCTGCTGCTTAAAAGGCTGGATGTGGGACACATTTGGCGCCAGACCGTTTTCCTCATTTACGTGGTAACCTCTCGTCGGTTGGCTCCCGTACATTGTTTGTTTGAATCTTTGCTCTTAGTAGTTTGTTTGTTAACCATTGTTTCTTTGTTCCCTTTTGTTATAGTTTCCCGCAATCCCGTTCCTGTCTACCCTTGAGCGTCTCGTCACGTTTTGTTTGTTTGTTTCCCCTGTTTTTGGATTCCCTTGTTTCTGTATTATTAAATATTAATTTATACTGTTCACTGTGTCCTTGTTTGCATTTGGGTCTGATTCACTGTGTTATTCCCCGCACCGTTCATGACAGAAGGGTCTGGCCATAACAGACCTAACATCACCAGGATGAACCCATGCAGTCGGGCCACAGCCGTCTGACTCCCACCGAACGACAACGGCATTTTCGAGAAAGACTTTGTATTTATTGTGGAGCTCCCAACCACCAGCTGGCTACCTGCCTGCGTCGGTAAATTCCAGGCTCACCAGTCGCAGACGGGGTTCTGGTGAGTTGATCCGTTGTTCCTGCTATTCCCCGTAAGCACATACATTTGGATATTGTTTTAAGCTGTGAAGGCAGAGAATTCCCCCTTCAAGCTTTAATCGACTCAGGGGCGTTTACTAGTTCCTCTAGTTACTCCGTTGGTGGTTAATGGTCTCGGTGGTGAGGAGGTAGCTCAGATCTCTGCTGAGACGATTCCCATGACCCTGTCGCTAGCAGGTAATCATACTGAGACCATAGCTTTCCACATTATGCCATCCGCTAATGCTCCCATTGTTCTTTGTCTCCTCTGGCTTATCACTCACAACCCTATTATTGAAATAAGTTGTGAGTTGGAGCAGCAATTGTCACTCTACCTGCCTTCGTTCGGCCCCTTTTAGGTGCCCCAGTGACCCCAGACCTTCGTTACCCGAGCCTCCAGACTTGTCCTCAGTGCCACCAGTGTATCGTGACCTCGCCGAGATGTTTAGCAAGGCCCTAATTAAAGCTGCAAGCAGTGATGAACGGGCCCTCACCCCTGTCGCGCGTAAGGGGAACCTGCCTGACACTGGTGGAGGAGGTCGTGACCTTACGCGTCCCGAAGATGCTGCGCCCGAGGGCCGCATCATATCTATTGCAATTCTTGCAGCGCTTCCTTCATCCCCCATGTGGTGCTAGACAGCGCATACCAAACGCTCTTTGTGCTGCTCTTCATCAAGTGTAGAACACACATTGAAATTTTAATGGACATCAGATGAATTTTGTCCAATCAGGCTGACTTCCTGTTGCCAGTAGGTGGCGCTGTGGCTGTTGGTAAATATTGGCATGTGTTTGTCTTCAGGCCTGGACTCTGGAAATTTGATGCAGTTTGGACAATGTATATTTAAGTTAGAGCGACTTCCTGTTGTATGGTGAAAAGCCCAAATTGGCCGCCAAGCCATTACCCAACATGCACAAAACATGTTTCCATACATGAAGTGCAGAATACACACTGGAAATGTCATGTAAATAAGATAATCTTTTAATTTTTCATCCTGCCAATAGGGGCCGCTTTCACTGTGAGTCCATATTGAGATGTAGGTATGTTCATGACATGACTCTCTTCATGCATGAGAAACTTGATGCAGATTGGACAATGTATGCTGAAATTACAGCTACTTCCTGTTTCTTAACTATTGCAAAAGGCCGAACTTTGACGTCAAGCTACAGCGACACGGAGCAAAAAATAAAAAAGTGCCGAGTAACTTTTTGTCAGACATGTCTTGAGATGATACTGGCTGATTTTGAAGTCAATCGTGTTAAATCCCTGGGAGAAGTTTGTTAAAGTACGAAATGTGCAAAATTAGCATAAAATTCAAAATGGCCAACTTCCTGTTGACTTTAGCATTTTGCTCCAAGAGGCTTTTTTGTACAAATCAATGAGTTATATATGCCTACCGGTTTTCAGAATTGTATGTCAATCCTGGGGGAAGGTTTGTGATATAATGTTTGGCAACAGGTGGCGCTATGACTGTGAGTCAACATTGAGATGTAGGTGTGTTCAGGATAGGACTCTTATCATTCATGACAAATTTGGTGAAAGTCGGACAATGTATGGGCAGGTGTCAACAACTTCCTCTTGTTTGGCGGTAGGGCTGACTTTGGTACCGTGTCACGCCCCATACGGTGCAGTGAAAACACAAAGTTTTCAGTATCGTTTGATCAGACATGTGTTTTGATGGTTCTGAACTATTTTTTTAAGTCCTGCAACACAGAACTGATAACGTACCCACCAGCTCACAGGCCCAAGGGGAAGAACGCGAACACCTGAGAGGCCCCCTAACAACTTGTGGCTACCCCAGCTGGATCTTTGTGAAAACGGCAGCTGCTTCCAGAAATAAAACCAAAGTGATTGAAAAAGAAAAAGAAAACAAGAGAAACAATATAGTCATTCCATATGTGGCTGGGGTATCAGAGAAACTCTTCAACAAACACAGCATCCCTATGTATTTCAAACCCAGTAACACACTCAGACAGAGATTAGTAGATCCCAAGGACAGAACACCACACACTCACAAAAGCAATCTGGTTTATGCTGTCCAATGCAACGAGGAATGCAATGATCTCTACATTGGAGAAACAAAACAACCACTGCATAAACGCATGGCCCAACACAGGAGAGCTAACTCCTCAGGCCTGGACTCTGCTGTCCACTTACATCTCAAGGAGAAAGCCCACTCCTTTGATGAAAACAATGTCCACATCCTGGACAGAGAGGACAGATGGTTTGAAAGAGGAGTAAAAGAAGCCATCTATGCAAAAGTAGAGAAACCATCGCTAAACAGAGGAGGAGGTCTGAGACACCTATAACAAAGTCAAAACCAACTTCCCACCAACGACTGTCAATCCAACAACGGTCGTTGGCACTTGGAGCATAAAGGGTTCCAGTGACATTATTGGCCTTGTGAGAGGTTAAATACCTGGATCTCCACACCAGACATTTGGACCAGTCCAGTGAACTGATGAGCGGTGAAATGTCTTCCTACAGATATAACCAAGTCCAGTTGCTTTTGACTGAAATTGCTTTGGGAATATTTTAAGTCAATTGTGTTAAATCTTTAGGAGGTGTTTGTTAAATTATGACACGTGCATAAGTGGAAAAATGGGCATAAAATTCACAACACCTTCAAGAGGCTTTTTTGTACATCTGGGTTGGTTCTATATGTTCACTGGTTTTCATAAATTTACATAAATCTGGGATTCAGGGCTGAATTCTGGGGGGCGCCTGCGAGTCAATTTGCCACGCCCAATTTTGAAAACACCACCCCTGAATGATCTGTGAAGTTTGGTGAGTTTTTTAATACCATAAAGCTTCCAAAAAGGCAATTCATTGGGGGGAAAAAACAAACAAACAAACAAAAAAATAATAATTTTAGCAATTTCAATAGGGCCTTCGCCAACCAACTTTCTGACTTTAGTCAGTGCTCGGACCCTAATAATTTTTTTGCGAAAACAATAGGTCCCTGACTGATGTTGTCAGGACCTAATAATAAAAAGCGAAGCAAATTCAAAAGGTCCCTCTCCGACGACTTCGTCAGTACTCAGGCCCTAAACAATAATCATAGGAAAAACAATAGGACCCTTTTACTGAAGTTGTTGGTCCTCGTGCCCTAAAAAATGAAGGTGAACAAAAATCTAGAAATAAATGTAAAGCATTTATTTAATTATTTATTATTTCATATATATATATATATATACATTTATTTATGCATTTATTAATTCCTGCATTTATTTATTTATGTATTTAATGGGACCTAGGTTATGGTTAGTCCTCCATAGTGTCCTTTAGCAGCACCTTTTGTGTGTTTCTCCCATAGACTGTATTATGAATCATTATCATAATACAGTCTATGGTTTCTCCCACAGACTGTATTTTGAATCATTATCATCGTACAGTCGATGGTTTCTCCCACAGACTGTATTATGAATCATTATCGTTGTACAGTCTATGGTTTCTCCCACAGACTGTAGTATTAATCATTATTGTTGTACAGTCTATGGTTTCTCCCACAGACTGTATTATGAATCATTATCGTTGTACAGTCTATGGTTTCTCCCACAGACTGTATTATGAATCATTATCATTGTACAGTCTATGGTTTCTCACACAGACTGTATTTTGAATCATTATCATTGTACAGTCGATGGCAGGGGTAGGCAATTCCGGTCCTGGAGAGCCACTGTCCTGCATGTTTTAGGTTTCTCTCTACCCCAACACACCTCTAACAATAATCAAACTGTGACAAGCATCAGATGCTTGATAACCAGCACAGAGAGAAACCTTAAACATGCAGGACAGTGGCTCTCCAGGACCGGAATCGCCCACCCCTGGTCTATGGTTTCTCCCACAGACTGTGTTATGAATCATTATCATTGTACAGTCGATGGTTTCTCCCACAGATTGTATTTTGAATCATTATCGTTGTACAGTCGATGGATTCTCCCACAGACTGTGTTATGAATTATTATCGTTGTACAGTCTATGGTTTCTCCCACAGACTGTATTATGAATCATTATCATTATACAGTCTATGGTTTCTCCCACAGACAGTATTATGAATCATTATCATTGTACAGTCTATGGTTTCTCCCAAAGACTGTATAATGAATCATTATCATTGTACAGTCTATGGTTTCTCCCACAGACTGTATTTTGAATCATTATCATTGTACAGTCAATGGTTTCTCCCACAGCCTGTATTATGAATCCTTATCATTATACAGTCTGTGGTTTCTCCCACAGACTGTATTATGAATCATTATCCTTATACAGTCTATGGTTTCTCCCACAGACTGTATTTTGAATCATTATCATCGTACAGTCTATGGATTCTCCCACAGACTGTGTTATGAATCATTATCATAATAAAGTTTATGGTTTCTCACACATACTGTATTATGAATCATTATCGTTGTAAGTCTATGGTTTCTCCCACAGACTGTATAATGAATCATTATCATTGTACAGTCGATGTTTTCTCACACAGACTGTATTATGAATCATTATCATTGTACAGTCGACGGTTTCTCCCACAGACTGTATTTTGAATCATTATCATTGTACAGTCGACGGTTTCTCCCACAGCCTGTGTTATGAATCATTATCATTATACAGTCGACAGTTTCTCCCACAGACTGTATTTTGAATTATTATCGTTGTACAGTCTATGGTTTCTCCCACAGACTGTATTTTGAATTATTATCGTTGTACAGTCTATGGTTTCTCACACAGACTGTATTTTTAATTATTATCGTTGTACAGTCTATGGTTTCTCACACAGACTGTATTATGAATCATTATCATTGTACAGTCGATGGATTCTCCAAACAAACAAAAAAAGCCGAAACAGTCACGTGACCTCGCGCCGTATAGTTCAAGATGGCGACCGCTCTGATCTGCTGGCTGTACTGTTAGCTCGCTAAGCTGTTTATAATAATCACAGTATGGCAAATGTGGCGGACAACACAGCGAGAGTTATCACCGAACATGAGATGCGCGTTTTTGAGAGCTTTCGAGCACGATGAAGTAAAGTTGTTTGTAAGCATACAACACCTGAAGATTATTCACGATTAAAGGTAACCAGAAGAGAAAACTGTCAATGGTCATCATCACAAACTGAGTGAGAGGAGATCGATATGGCGCTGAGAGAGTTAAAAGTTTGTCTCCTCGGGGTAAGTCAATAAAGAGTTTTACGTGTGTGTGTCTGTAGTCCTCACTGTACATCTGGCTGTACCTGTACAAATGAGCCATTACTGCTCCTCCACCAGGTTATGAACCATACTGATAGATTTGTCTGTTTACATCAGTTAAATGTGTTATTACCACAGGTTATTATTACCAGTGAACGACTGGGTGATAATACACACATTGTATTGACTCCACTGGGGCTGTCTATTCTGCAGTTTTTATATGTTTAAATCAGTCACAGTACCTGCATTATCACACAGAGACTTCATTCAGACAATATATAGTGTTTATTGTTTTGTGTGTTAAAGTGTTTATTTTTTAGTGCTCATATCGTTTTTAATGCTGCTTCTTTAATTCTTAAATTTTTTATGAAATTGTGTCAGAGCACATTAGAATACAATGTACCTGCACTGTACTATACCTGTACATATATATATATATATATATATATATATATATATATATATATATATATATATATATATATATATATATGTATTAGAGATGCAACGATCCGGGTAACTGGCTCCGGTATTGACTAAGTAGTTGGATCGGATATCGATGAATGAGGCCGATCCAGTAATTTCTTTTTTATTAATATCATAAACAGCAATACAGTTACAGCGATCAAATCACTTCGATTCTATGTTTGCAACACCGGTCAGGGTTTTATATTACATATCTGTTTGCGGTGCACCTTACATAGAAGTGTTTGCTGCTAATTTACACTTTGCTATTTGTTGATAAATAATATTAAGTACATATGTATCTGTGGTAATTTGTCACCTGTTTTTAACCAGGATAAATGTTTATGTCAAGCCTGGTGCTTTCACTCACATTGACAGATATACGCTTCATTCATTCAACAGTAGTATCGGATCGGTGTCGGCTATCGGCTGATCCGCTCAGCCCAGGTATCGGTATCAAATTGAATCGGAAAAAACTTGATCGGTGCACCTCTAATATATATGTATAGTATACTGTATATATATTTATATATATATATATATATATATATATATATATATATATATATATATATATATATATATATATCCAAGGGTGGACCTGGTGATTTAAGACAAGAAGGTATTTAAAGTTGTCACGTAGGGCCGCTACGGATTTTCACTATTATGGACATTTTATACACTAAATAGTGAATCAAAACAAAATGATTAGTTGCAGCCCTAATCCTCATATCTCCCTTAAATATCATTACTGGTCTTTGCTGCCCTCAAATTTCGATTAGTCTGTTGACAGAGAATTAATCAGTAACAACAATGATAACTGAGTAATCCTCAATGTCGTTTTTCAACCAGCTTCTTCGTTGTGAGAATTTTAATTTTGCTGCTTTTCTGAGTTTTTACATTGTCGTCAATAAGGTTGTGGACTGCTTTTCCGACAAGATATTTGAAGTTGGACTCTGGAAATTTGTGCTTTGCATTTTTTTGTTTTTTATTTTTTATTTTTTTATTTTATACTGAAAGACTAAAAGATTAATTTATAATTCAAATAAATGACGTGGATATAATATGATGAAAAACCTGCAACCTTTATCCTTATGGTGTTTGCTGCAGTCTCTATTCACGAATCAGTCACAATAACAACATTCTTCAATGTCTATACTGTATACAACAGCACAAGATGCACTTTTCTCTACCAGCATCTCATAAAGACATTCCTGAAGTAACATTCTTACATCTCCTCTCCATCCTCAACCAATAAGATGAAGAAAACAATGTAATTTTAACTACGTATTTCCTGTTTAACTATTACAAAGTCACGATCCTAGGAGGGGAGCAGGGAGGAAGAAGATGCCATGAAAAAAGAAATGATGTCTGGGCGTTTTGCCGGAGAATGTGCTTGTGTAGTTGTGATTACACTCGTAGTAATTGTTTCCGACCGTGTTTATTAAGCATCGTCTTTATTTTGTCTCCGCAGGACACTGGCGTTGGAAAGTCAAGTATTGTTTGGAGATTCGTGGAGGACAGTTTTGACCCAAACATCAACCCAACAATTGGGTAAGTTCCTGCCGTCCCCCAACGGTATTCTGTTTTTTCATTGGTTTGTGTGATGCAGGACATTATCATGTCATCAGATAATTTATGTCTATTTATGGATTCATCAATTCCAATTGGAGCCAAAATGAGCAGGAATTTAATCTGCAACAATTTTGATAATCATTTGATTGTTTAAATCACATTTCAAGCAAAAAATCCAAAAGACTTCTGGTTCCAGCTTCTCACTCGTGGGGAGTTTTAAGTTTTGGACTGTTAGTCAGACAAAACAAGCTATTTGAATATGTCATGTTGGGCTTCAGAAAAACTCTGATGGGCATTTATTACAATTTATTTTCATCTATTTACTATTTTCTAACATTATAATAGATCCAACAATGATTGTATTGTTTTTTGTTTGTAGTTTGCTTGTTTTCTTTTAGTTTTTTGTTCCTCTAGGGCTTGGATTTTTAATTACATATTTGTTTTACATTATGATGTAATGTTTACTTCGCAGGAAGAGTGGTTGCCAGGTTTAGTACTGGCAATTAGGATCTGATTAAATAAAATGATTAATTAAGAAAATAATAGGCAGATTATTCAGAATAAAGACAATAATTTGTTGCAGCTCAACTCCAATTAGGATAATTAGTCATTTTATTTACTAAGCAATTAAAAATGGTTTAATCTTCACAAATGCAAAAAGTCACTAACTTTTCTGTTGCGTCTTGACATTATAAATTAAATTACTTTGTTTACTTTCTTGTGAGAAAGACATTTCTTTGTCAACTCGTGACATTTATCATAATTTTTGACATTTTGTAAACAATATGATCAATCAGTCTTGACCAATACATGTCATTGTTGTCATTGCCGATATAAATGGCAGATATGTTTATAAATACATTATAAACAATCAATACCAAATGTTGATACTGTTATCAGCATCACAAGTACAGCATCGGTGATACAATCAAATTGGGATGTTTACTGAAGCAGGCTCAAACCAGCTGATGAGCTAAGTGAAGATGTGTGTGTTTGTTAGACTCTTGAAAATGAGTTGGGATAAACCCTGTAAACTCTAGCTGCAGCTCTAAGTATAATTTGTAAAACAGCTTTGTAATGTGATGTAGTTCTTCAATCAAGAATGCTTTCTCTTCACCAGGGCATCATTCATGACCAAGACAGTGCAATACCAAAACGAGCTGCACAAGTTCCTGATCTGGGACACGGCAGGACAGGAGCGGGTCAGTAATATCTACTGATGCATTTTTAAATTTTTTTTATTGACTTGTGGATTGTAATCCTGAGCAAAAGTCACATGATGTGTTTTAGATTTGCACAGTCAAACCACAACAGCACACAGTTTTGATATTGCAATCAAGTAGTCTAAAAAAAATCTACTCATTCCTCCCATGTACTTTTATATATTTTCCAATTCTGGGCTTATTCTTTCAGTCAGTATCACGAGTTACATATAAGGGTTTGGCGATATGGCCAAAATCTTCTTACCTGATGTAGGTAATTTCATATCTATAATCACGATATACTGTTTATCATAATATGTTTTCTGGTTATTCAATAACTTTAATAGTCGATACGAAATAACCACATGGTCAAGTTTATTTTTTTTATAATCCAGTGGGAATTAAATCCTCGTCAAATAAAAACTACTGAGTAAAATTTAAACTCAATATATTTCACATCAGATTTTCTGAAAAAGAAATTTAATTGAGGTGTGTATCACAATATCTCGATATGTGATTTCAGCACAATATGATTCCATTGACAGGGATAAATTCTTATATTGAATTATCGCCCATCCCTCTTATACATTATATAATTCAGTGGATCCTACCCTTTTCTTTCTGGTGCTGTCGAAGTCACCATCATGCATTACCTTTGTGTGAGCATACCATATTTGATTAAAAAAAAAAAAAAAAAGAAGTCCAGTTTAAAAATATTCTAACTCCATAGTCAACAAGGGTATTTTTGTTTTTCAATGAGAAAAGTTGTACTTTGGGTTTTGGACCTCCTTGGTGCAAATACACCTTTTCCTCATTGAGATACAGCCATTATTGGATATTGTTCTGGGCATTTTTAAGTAGACAATGTGTTATATATAATATTGGAAAATAAACAACACAATACGTCAATATACTGAAGTTGTTTCCATTTTCAAAAATAACTTTTTTATTCTTCACAGCAACACCAAAAACACATACTAATGTCTAGCGTAGCAACAATGCACCACTGGGCTTTTATTAGGAAGTAAGAAAGCTGCCTACACCTGTGCATGAACCACTCCCTGAAGCAGCCTGGGAGAAAGTGCAGTTATTCATTACTTCTGATAGGGGGCGACATTTACCTTCCTGTGGTGGCGGAGTTCTGCCTGCTGCTGACCAATGACCTACTTTTTTCAGTGCTCTTGATGCAGGAGCCCCCTTTTTAAATGGCACGTGTGGTGCAATTGATTTGTATTCTTTAGATCAGTGAGTGGCGGCTGTTTGGTTTATGAGAAACATCAGCAAGTCTGTCATGATTTGTCTCTTATGTCACCTTTAAACTTTGTCCTCCCACTCACTTCTTCTTCCTCATTGCATTCATACATTTAGAGACACAAATCAAGAAGTGCCATTGCTTTCCTTTTGTTTGATTTTGTCTCACGTACACGTCTGGTTGTTTGTCAGAAATAATGTGCAGGTGCCACTTCTTATGTAATCTACACTCCTATGTGTCTACAGCAGCAATATTTGAAATGTCTCATCACCCATACATTTAGGACTGAAACCACTTAAAGATGATATGTGATAAATTGAACATGATGGATTTACGTACAGTTTGAGCCTGTCCAAACGACACCAAGCCCCAGACAGTGATACTTTCTCTTCTGACTCACTCTTCTGCATCCCACATTTCTCTGCATTAGTTCTCCACATCACTTCCCCTTTCTCTGTGCGTGGCCCACTATTTTTCTCATGCACAATCCCCGGCTGTTGTAATGTCTTATCCCTGCTGCTGTCCTCTCCCGAGAGGTGAGATAAGATGCCGTTTGTCTTTTATCCTCCTTTTCCCCCTCGGGGGCCTTTATTTTTTCACGGCCTTGAGGGGACATCAATGCAGTCTCATTTGAGATAAGATGAGAGGATGAAACCCAAGCTGTCTCAGCCCACTGGCGTGTACTGCCACTGTGTCTTATCATGAGAGGCCCTGCAACTCCACATCCACAGTGTCCTATTTTTTCCCCCTTTGTGTTTTCTCCTGTCTAATCTTTCTTTTCATTTCTTTCCTTGGACACAAGTCTATTTTCTGTGATTCTTTTGTGTTCTTTTCCATTTTCTCCACCTTTCGCATTCCCACAAATCTACTCTTTCACTCATGTGTGGCCTCTCGGCATCCCAAGGGGTTCACTTCTGTGTTTGGAAAAAGTAGCAACATTCCTTTGGTAGGTTTTGTGTGTGTTTTCATACAAAGCTGCTGTGGTATTTTGAAGCCTTCATGGCTTGTTTTCTAACTTCTGTGGAGCATTGGTCTATCACAGTCTGTTGAGTTGTGAAAGGGGAACACAAAGCCAGCCAATGCACATGGAAGGAAGACCGGGGCAAAGAGGAAAGCTCTGCGATTTCCACAATCCATATCTCGAGACCAGATGAGGCCTCACGGGTACATCTGAGCCCAGCTGTCAACAGCCCATCCAGTCCTCCCCCTCTGACTGCTCCTTCTCACAGAAAACAAGCAAAGGGAACCTTGCATCCTACTGGAATAGGAGCGTTTCTTTCATTATGCACCCAGCTTGTGGTTTCAACAATTAATCAGCACTCGCCAGGCATCACTGGGGCTGTTTTCTGGGCTGCTGTGTGGCCAGACGTCTGGCCTCGCTGTGATTGCTCTTCTGGTTAAGGCAGAGACCACACAGGACTGGTGGTGGTGCAGCCCAACACTAGCCAATGAAACAGACAGCACTCTCCTCAGTGCCTCTGCCAAATATCCCAAGTTGGATTCCCGTTGGTGGACTTAGGGCCAGTAACAACTATAATTATGTGGAATGTGTGCTTTCCTGAGGTAACACTGTCACTCCAAGATGGATAGTTTATTCCATCGTATTGTAAAGGAAAATGAAATTGGCGGGAAGGCAGGGTTATTCCAAGTGAAGGTCTTTTTCAGTCAAGGGTAGTTTCTTTTAAAATAAATATCATTAGTTAATACATGACACATGATTTTATTAGTCTGTTAAAGGGACCCGGTCCAGGGAATATTGCAAGAAGCCATAATATGAGGTTAGGAGTTGCAGTGGGATAATTGTTATTTTTTAACTTTCATATCTTGAAATATTTTAGTTTGTTTTGCTTACAAAGACGGTTTCAACATCAAAATCCTGATCATTGCATATTATAACAGAATTAAGATCAATAGCCAATATGTTACGGCAGAAAAATCAGTGAATGAATGGATTCATACTCCACTTTTATGTTAAGTTGCCTTCACACAGGAGCATCTACAATGTGAAACACTGCTTCTGTTTTCTACTTGTTCTCTATAAGAGTGATGGTTATTTAATTCTTTATCTGTGGGTTTTGAGTAGGAGGTGGAAATTGAAGTGACTGGATCGAAGCTACGCAGGCCTTTGCGGGCGTAGCCAATCGCTGTTCAACACTGGTTAAACTGAAAGCTGGAGTGGTTCTGTAAGACTGTACTTGAGTGTGGTCATGCTAACATTTGCCAATTAGCACTAATCAGAAAGTACAGCTGAGTCTTTACTTAAATGAAAAATCAGGGGATCACCAAAGATATGATTTATCCTGAAGGTGGCAGTAATATCTGAAGCAAATTTCATAAATCCCTCCCATAGTTTTTGAGATATTTCACTAAAACATAGAAACTGTGTACCCCATGGGGCAGCAAGAGGAAAAGTCAGGGGATCACAAAAGTCAGTAAGTGTCATCCTCTAGGCACAAGTAATCCCTGTACCACATTTCTCAGCAATCTACCCAACAATTGTCGAGATATTTAAGTTGTGACTAATGTGGGTGACCAACGGACAGACAGACATGCTGTCATCATGAATATAAACAGTAAATTTAAAATATTATGACAGCAGGCTAATTGTTGATGCCAGGTTTCAATGAGCACTGGAAAGTAGTTTACCAGAAAATCACCAAAACCTGGCAAAAAGAAGAACCCACAGCCTCTCAGGTTCAGATGGATTCAGAAATGCACATGTTGTTTTGATTATGCAGGGCTTTGTGATGTATTGGGTTAACATCAAATATATAGTCTTCCATAACTATCAAAACGCTAACAGCTCTTGACACATTCTGCTCATCTTTCTCTTGATGGCTACCACGTGTGTGAGGTCTTGGTGGAAAGACTTGCCGTACTTCCATTTAAAATAAAGCCACTTGGCTTATAGGCTCAGAACACTTGGCCTCTGGTATAGTAACATGGTATTCTGTATTTTTTGCTCATATGTATCCTCTGTTTTGAGTTTGTTACAGTCAGTATTATTGAGTTCAACTCAGTGACATGACCACCATGGTAATGAATTAGCCATAGAAAAGCCTACACACTGTGAAACTGTGATCACACACTGTGATCTATGTGTGAAAGTATATAATAGTACAAAGGGGCGGCAGTAGCTCAGTCTATAGGTGACTTGGCTGGGAACTGGAGGGTCGCCGGTCCGAGTCCCTGTGTGGACCATGAATGGAGCGTGGACTGGTGGCTGGAGAGGTGCCAGTTCATCTCCTGGGCACTGCTGAGGTGCTGTTGAGCAAGGCACCGAACCCCCAACTGCTCGGGCGCTGGTCACTGGCAGCCCCCTCGCTCTAACATCTCTCCATTAATTGCATGTATATAGGTCCTGTTTGTGCATGTGTGTGTATTTCGGGCCTGTGTGTGTCTAACCTGAATAATAATAATAGAGTGAAAAAATCAAATTTCCCCGTTGTGGGACTAATAAAGAAATTCTTCTTCTTCTTCTTCTAAATGCGAAATGTTGGACGAATAAAGGAGTATTGTATCTAATTACACTGTAATGACACTTAAAGGCCCTTTTCATATCCAAAAATGGGTAAATTGGAAGGAACTTACTCTGCTCATTATGTTCAGTTTCACATGGTTTCAAAGCTATATGCAGATTATATAATATTACATAATATAGAAATGAAGTTCATTCAGAGGCTTCTGAGGCTGCCAAACATTACTCACTATTGTTTACTTTCTCTGTTTTCTCAGTTTCGTGCTCTGGCACCAATGTACTACAGAGGGTCAGCGGCGGCCATTATTGTTTATGACATCACGAAAGAGGTATTATTTACTTTTTCTCCTCAACCACTAACTTACTAACCACTACTAAGTACTTAGCTTATGGTTTCATTGTTTTGTCCCATGTCTGTCTGTAATTTTCTATTCATAAACTTATTTGCTTTGGTGCCAAGAGTAGGATGAGAAGGTTGATACCACTCACTTGTGTGTACGGTAAATACCAAGTTACAGCCAGCAGGTCTTAGCTTAGCCCATTTTTACACCTCTAAAATCTTAGTTTTGTAAAATAACAACACAAGAGAAATCTTTTAGAAAGATATTAGACATTTGTTAAAACTATTTAAACCATCTCTACACAGAGTACCCATTAAACAATGGACTTGACATCAAATCATATCAAAGGCAAATAAAAAGAAAATGATTAATTTGCATTACAGATTAAATGCATAACAGAACAAAAAGAAACAACATTTTAAATAATTATAATGAATGAATCTGAAAACTGAAAGCCGAGTGCCACAGACCCAGTCACTGATATCAACGTTATACAGTATTTCTTGTCCAGGAGCAGTTGGCAACCAGTAGAGACTCCAGGAAGTTATTGACCCTTGTGAAAAGAAGAAAAATACTTTTCTAAACAGAAAATACATCATGTGTTCATTTTTTAAACTGTTTCTAGTCTTTATGTTAAGATAAGCTTGCTAAGCTGTTGACTTCATCCATAAAAACAAGAGTGATCTCTACTAAACTAACTCGGCAAGAAAGCAAATAAGAATATTTCCCAAAATGTCACTTCAAATGTCAATCATTTAAACCTTCCTGGTGAATAGTCTGTGCTTGTCTACTTATTGGTTTATTTGGTACAACATGTTGTGTATCATCAGGAATCCTTCCAAACACTGAAGAACTGGGTGAAGGAGCTGCGTCAGCATGGTCCTCCAAATATAGTGGTCGCCATCGCTGGTAACAAATGTGATCTGTCTGACGCCAGGTGAACCTGAATTAGAGATAATACTGTATTTGTCATGAACTGCTAATGCTAGTGTGCAGTATCTTGATGCCTCCTCATTTACAAGCTTGAGAGGGATGATGGGATTTCAGATGTCAGATGGAAAAAAAAATGATGTAAGGAAATATTCTGACCTTTTTAGCATCAGAATAATATCTGATGATTGGCTTTGAAATATCATTGGAATTTACTGTTTGTGGGGTGCATTCTGTTCTGCAAGCAGGAATATTGGCTCTCTGGTGAAAGTGGTAAGTGGTATAAATATAGTGAACCAAACAGTCTGTCATATTGAAATTTTTGAGGAGAATTTAAAGACTTTATTGTTATTATTCTGTATCTTCCACAAAATTGAAAAAACTCTCAGACTCAGATACATAGGCCCGTGCTTTTGGTAATATCATCCATGAAATTAGGAAATTTTCCACGTAATAGCTGTGGAAAAACCTTTTTGTGGTTATCATGCTGTGCATGAAATTGGAGAATCTGTTCACATTTTGAAACATAATAGTTTTGAAATACCTCTTGTATTTACAGGGAAGTGCCAGAGAAGGATGCCAAGGACTACGCTGACTCCATACATGCCATCTTTGTGGAATCCAGTGCCAAGAACGCCATTAACATTAACGAGATGTTTATAGAGATAAGTGAGTGTGTTTCTTGAGCACCTGGCGCTGTTATACATCTCCACTTTTCCATTGATGTGTGTCAAATTAAGCACTGTGCAGCATTATGATCATCATCATATTATCTCCCTTTCTGTTTTTAAGCAGGTAGACTATGTTTTGAGCAGTATTAGAGGTATAGTTAAGATCATTCTTTTCTTGTTTGTATCAGACTTCTCACAGCGGTGAGCTAGTTCAGAATAAGATACAGATACGTAGTGCTGAAGCTCAATCCACTTCATCATGACATCTTGATACTTGATTTTTAAACACATATTTACAGAGATGAGATGCAGTCAGAGGAGTTGATTCAGTTTTGAGACGCAACTGATGAGCACAAAAGAGACAATAACATATCTGTCCTAATTCTATATGACGTATTTATTCTAAGCTGGTTTTGAGTATATACTGTGTTCATTACAGAAAATTAGATAAAGTAAGCATACATAAGTCTTTTTGCAAAAAAAAAAATCAACATCCACATGTATTTTATAATTTCATTATGTTATTGGGACACAGCTTGTTTTTCCCGTCTAAAATTATATCCAGGTTGTACTACAATCTACTATATAATCTAAGTGTTATAGTACACTGGTTTTGCACTTAGTATTCAAGAAGTTAATATATTTTACTGTGTTAAAACTTTGACTTTGGAACGAATAAATTCAAAAGAGAAAGCAGAATGTTTTATCACTTATACGACACGATATGACACAATATACTTTACAGACCCCATAGGGATATTTGTCTCTGATGCAAATCTCATACCTTTTGTTTTTCTGTAGCTGTCTCGCCACCATCATTTATTAAACTCATCACATTTTGTCATATGTGAGTAGTGCCTCAATTTTATTTATTCATAAACAACACACTCAATAAAGTGTTTTTAGTATGGTCACTTACTTTTGCCAATTTTCCTGTGTGAACACATTAAAAACTCAAAACTTTCTTAAAATCAGTGAGCTGAAGGAAACTTGGGCACAGCTGCAGTTAATTAATTGGCTAGTAGTAAAAGTACTGCTACCGTGAATAATAGTGTCTTTTTTAAATAGATATGAAAAATGTAAGTTTTGCACAGTAAGAAAGTGTGTGATAATGGAGAATTTCAAAGAGAAAAGGGAAGCTGAATGATGTGAATATGTGATGTGTGTGTCTCCTCAAAGGTAAGCGCATTCCCGTTGTAGACGCAGCCGGAGGAACTTCAGGAAAAGCTTTTAAACTGGGACGTCAGGCCTCAGAGTCTCGCAGGACATGCTGCTGATGATGCCAGTGACTGTCCCCACATGACCTGTGACCTGGCCTTCACTTGCCCTTTATGTCCCTGGCCGGCGTCAGCTTACAGCCACCACACGCCCTCAAACATTCTGCCGTCTCTGATACCGGTATGCAGCAGTGCCACTCAAATGCATTTTTGCGGCACTCAACAAAAAAAATCTAAAATCTTTAGTCTGAAAATTGCTGGCAGGAGAAATACTTTAAGTTTACTGAGCATTGACTATTGCCTGCATTCAAACATTGATGTGTAAGTGAAAAAGCCCCATACATTTAACTTAACTGACTTTACAGCTACACATTCGTAGATTCAAAAATCATTTGTACTTGTAAAAGTCTTCTATCTTCCAACCAAAACATGGACTGAAAACAGTTAAATTTCACCAAATTATTTTGATAGCACTGACGTTATTGCCTTTTGGTTTTTTTCACTTGACTTTGTGAAGGATCCATCTATGCAGTTAATGGGTGTAATCACTAATTTATCATACGATTAGGTTATGATAGTGATCAGGTTTTTCGAAGGACATTTGGAGAGATGTTGGCAAAGTTTTTTGTGAGATTGCTGTTTTAAGCCAGATGTATTTCAAAGCAAAACACGGATGTGGATGTTTTGATATAAATTGCGATCACACAGGGGGGTGTGAGTATACTTTGATTATATTAGAGGAATAGTTCAACATTTTGGGAAATATAGTTATTCATGTTCTTGCCTAGGCTGAGATGAAAATATCAATATCATTCTCATGTCTGTTTGGCAAATACGAAGCTGCAGCCTGGTTAATTTACCTGTTTCCAAATTTTATGTTAAGCTAAGCTAACCAGCTGCTGGCTGTTGCATTATATTTAATGGACAGATATGAGAATGGTATTTTTCTGCTCACCTAACTCTCTGCCAGAATTCCCCAAAACAATTATTTGTTTTATTGATAACTTTGTTGTTCCCTCTTTGACTTGTAAGGATATTTTGATCACAGTTACACCCCTGAGAATGATAGCAAAATCACATCTCCATGATTTAATCATTTAATGATTTAAAATTAATTAATCAGGCTGGAAATGCTGACTCTATTGCAGTCTTCAAGTTTATTATGTAAGGGAAAATGTAGATCAAACAGGTCATTATCTGCAATAATGACTGGCTTGCTCCGTTTTATCCTGCTTAGTAGACGGCTGCCTACTAAAGAAATCAATATCTGGCACAAAATATTGAATTCAAAATAATTGTATTATTTTAAAAATGATCCTCTGATCAGAACTGCGTCCATAACAATGGCCTGTCATTCAGAAATAGGAGACCGTTGAATGCCATAACTGCCCAATCAGAATGGAGTATTCAACAGAGCCATGTAATAATATATGATAACAGTATCAGCTGCTCCACATTTCCACTTGTAATTTTTGAAAAGGTTTTAACTGAATCATGTGTATGAGGTTTCCTGTAGCACACGCAGTATAGTTGTTTCACAATATTACTTTAGCCTTATTTTTCTTTTATCTTACTCTAACTGGCAAGCCCGCCTGTCCTCAACCCTTTGTTGCTACCTCACAACAGTTTTGGAGATTGTTGTGAGGTTTTGCCAGATTTTGTAATTGTCCCATAAACATTCTTCATCTTTCCTTTTTTGTTGTTGCACATAATCAGCAGCAGCTCGCACATGCAGTGTTGTTTTATAACCTGGCCTGTGATGAGATCTGGAAACTAGAACGAATTCTAAAGAAACTCTTTTGGAGCTTAAATCTCAACTCAGCAGAAGGTTATACAGTGCCTTGCGAAAGTATTCGGCCCCCTTGAACCTTTCAACATTTCGCCACATTTCAGGCTTCAAACATAAAGATATAAAAGTTTATTTTTTTGTCAAGAATCAACAACAAGTAGGACACAATCGTGAAGTGGAACGAAATTTATTGGATACTTTAAACTTTTTTAACAAATAAAAAACTGAAAAGTGGGGCGTGCAATATTATTCGGCCCCTTTACTTTCAGTGCAGCAAACTCACTCCAGAAGTTCAGTGAGGATCTTTGAATGATCCAATGTTGTCCTAAATGACTGATGATGATAAATAGAATGCACCTGTGTGTAATCAAGTCTCCGTATAAATGCACCTGCTCTTTGATAGTCTCAGGGTTCTGTTTAAAGCGCAGAGAGAACCATGAAGACAAAGGAACACACCAGGCAGGTCCGAGATACTGTTGTGGAGAAGTTTAAAGCCGGATTTGGATACAAAAAGATTTCCCAAGCTTTAAACATCTCTAGGAGCACTGTGCAAGCAATTATATTGAAATGGAAGGAGTATCAGACCACTGCAAATCTACCAAGACCCGGCCGTCCCTCCAAACTTTCATCTCAAACAAGGAGAAGACTGATTAGAGATGCAGCCAAGCGGCCCATGATCACTCTGGAAGAACTGCAGATAACTACAGCTGAGGTGGGAGAGTCTGTCCATAGGACAACAATCAGTCGTGCACTGCACAAATCTGGCCTTTATGGAAGAGTGGCAAGAAGAAAGCCATTTCTCAAAGATATCCATAAAAAGTCTTGTTTAAAGTTTGCCACAAGCCACCTGGGAGACACACCAAACATGTGGAAGAAGGTGCTCTGGTCAGATGAAACCAAAGTCGAACTTTTTGGCCACAATGCAAAACGATATGTTTGGCGTAAAAGCAACACAGCTCATCACCCTGAACACACCATCCCCACTGTCAAACATGGTGGTGGCAGCGTCATGGTTTGGGCCTGCTTTTCTTCAGCACAGACAGGGAAGATGGCTACAATTGATGGGAAGATGGATGGAGCCAAATACAGGACCATTCTGGAAGAAAACCTGTTGGAGTCTGCAAAAGACCTGAGACTGGGATGGAGATTTATCTTCCAACAGGACAATGATCCAAAACATAAAGCCAAATCTACAATGGAATGGTTCACAAATAGACATATCCAGGTGTTAGAATGGCCAAGTTAAAGTCCAGACCTGAATCCAATCGAGAATCTGTGGAAAGAGCTGAAGACTGCTGTTCACAAACGCTCTCCATCCAACCTCAC
Organism: Echiichthys vipera; assembly: GCF_963691815.1. Taxonomy (NCBI): domain Eukaryota; kingdom Metazoa; phylum Chordata; class Actinopteri; order Perciformes; family Trachinidae; genus Echiichthys; species Echiichthys vipera. The sequence continues at coordinate 17,132,269 of NC_139825.1, read as the reverse complement.
TGAGCTCGAGCTGTTTTGCAAGGAAGAATGGGCAAGAATTCCAGTCTCTCGATGTGCAAAACTGATAGAGACATACCCCAAGCGACTTGCAGCTGTAATTGCAGCAAAAGGTGGCGCTACAAAGTATTAGCGCAAGGGGGCCGAATAATATTGCACGCCCCACTTTTCAGTTTTTTATTTGTTAAAAAAGTTTAAAGTATCCAATAAATTTCGTTCCACTTCACGATTGTGTCCTACTTGTTGTTGATTCTTGACAAAAAATTACACTTTTATATCTTTATGTTTGAAGCCTGAAATGTGGCGAAATGTTGAAAGGTTCAAGGGGGCCGAATACTTTCGCAAGGCACTGTAGGTGCAGAATCAGACGTGGTGCTGCGTCGACATGCTGACCTGTTAATGAACCGTAGTCTCCATTCTGCTCTGAATTACTGTATGTGTTTTGTTCCAAGTTCTGCCTTCTGATTTTCCTTTCTCCCAACTTATTTTGCCTCTTTCCTTTAAATTCCAGGCCCTTATTGGTCCAGCTTTAATTTTGTTTCAAACTAATATGGTACAGCTTTCAAAGAGCTCTATCATCCCCTTTACATACATACTCCATGATCCTTAAAGCAATGTTGCAGTAGTTTCATTTACCCCTTATATTGGCCTAATTGAGCTTCGGTTGAGCCCCCACAGACTTATTAAATCTGTATAATTTAATCCTGTATCTCTTGAGCCCTTTTAGCCCCAAAACCTCTTTTCAAAGTTGCCAAAAAAGTACAAAGTGGGCTTAATTAGACTGCATTCCCACATTATTGAATTTGGATTGTGTGCTTTCCTCTCAAGCCACTTTATTTGCCTTTAAGGATGTTTAATGTAGCTGTTATTGATGAGTTATGTGTGGAGTAGTGCTGCCTTTTTCTTCAGGATTTTCCTCTGGAGTGCCATAGTTATTATGACTAAGGATTAAAATGTGACGTAATCCTAGGAAGTTAGGGGTCTCATCTCTCAGCGGTCTCAAACAGATGATGATGACAGGTTTATGTTGACCTAATTTTATGCTGATTTGATGACAGTTTTTAAATTGAGCAGTGTGATGGGGCTGACTAAATCATTTGACAACCAGAGTCGCATTCTAGGTCAAAACTTAAAGGGAATCACTCTGGCACTTTGAAAGCTGCACTTTGACTATTTACAATAATTGGCCCTCAAATTACTAACTGTCAATCTGTCTTCTGGTAATACCTGTGTGAAATCACGTGATGAAACATTCTTGTAACGGTGTCCAACTTTTTAACGTAAAGTCACTCAATGTTATTTTAGGTTTTGATTGTTTGCTCAGTTGTTATTGCGAAGGACATGGTGCCAAATAATGTCAATGCCATTTTACTACACCACGCATAATTAACCTTTTTTATTGTCAATGTAATATAATGATTTTAAAGTGTTTATCACAGTTATGCTTAAAAAATATTTGAAATTTGATAATGATACATGTTTTCCCCCTTATTTGGAAACAGGAGGCATGAATAGAAATCCTGTCTGGTTTGCATTGAAAAATATGAATAGTCTTATATATACAGGCTGGCCCTGGGAATGTGATTAATCTATATTATGTATATTTTTCAGTGTAGATATATACCATCAAATTGCACATAAAACAATGACCATATTCTATTCTCAACCAGTTGTGTGACCACAATACACGTGTACATGGTTTGCAGTAATTCCATCAGCATTGTAGTTACCATATTTAGCTTTTTACTACGTTTCATATTGATTGTAACAAAATGCCTGAAAACACGTGTTTGCAGTGTATTTACAAATGCATAAAAAAGGGAATTGTCAATTTGTTTCCTAATAAAAGATTGACAAAAATACGTTTTCCCCTACTGTCGTGTGTGAGAGAGAAAGAGTGTTTAGGTCTTACAAGTTTCTCACTTCCTTGTGTGAGGCCCAAGAGAGATGTCAGCATTAACTTGTTCCTTGGGGATAAGATGACAATGTTGTTAGTGATTGGATGTGTTGTTCAGTTGGCAGACAGCCGCCTGGCTATATATATATAAATATGACACTTGAGATGCGTGTTTGACTGGCAGAGGACTTTTCACTGCACTTTGAATAGTGCTGAGAGAGCGGAACACTTATTGGACAACCTCCCAATCCCCCATTAAACTTTCTTCATAAAGCATGTTTGGAAACTAATGGGAATTGTGAAAAATATGGCTGTAAACCCACAACTTCACCTGCAATAATTAAAGGCTCATAATCAATATAATTAATCATTCCATTGCATTGTGAGAATAGCATGGGAGCTTGTGTAAACAAGGAGAAAAAGAAATTGATTTATGAAATTAATTAAAGGTACACCGACACACTGGTGTAGTTCCAATTAAATGATTTTGCCAATGAGCTGCTTTATATCCAGGAAAACAGTGGAGTGTTTCACAGTGTATTACTTTATGCTGTTGCCACCATTTAAACATGTTAAACACAGGTGTAACTAATAATATTAATAATGGCTGCATAAGCAGTCTGAGGCCCTGGTGTGCTGGGGCCCTCACATTGTGCTTACTGGTTCGTTGACCCACTTCATTGGAATGGAGCCATCATTAATGTTATTACTTAAACTCAATGTTTGTTCTACTGTAATAATACAACATTTTAATGGTGAGGATTCATATGGCCCATATTCACATCATCTGGGTTTTTTTTCTTTACTGAGATACACACACAAGTGCACAATCTTTGTACCATACAATAAACATAAAAACAGCACATATCACATGGTGGCCTTTAGATGAATAGAAGACAAACTATCTTTTTTTATTTTTCTAATCTAAGACCAAAAAGTGGTGTATTTTACCTATAAACATGCATTTGTGAATGTGAAATTTAATAACATAAAAATTTTTTTTTTCAATGTTCAGAATTAAAAATGTAAGTTATCTTCTAGACTGCCAAAAAGTTATTTTTCAAAAAATAGAGCCAAGTCTTTCTCCATGCAAACTTATACACAAAGTGATTCCATGATGTGATTACTTGAAATGTTGCCATAACCGTATGAATGGTTAACAACTGATGAGTACGCTTTAGATGTTTTGCCTAAATCGTCTAGAAAAGGGATTGCACAAAAAACTTCTGTGGTGTTGTTTTAGAAACTCCTTAAGATACAAGAGCCAGTCATGTATTGTAACTACACAATTTTGTACCTTTATACTTCTACTCCACTGCATTTTAGAGGTGAATGCACTACATTCATTTTAAAGCTTTAGTTACTAGTGACTTTGTATATTAAAAATATGTTTTATTTTTATATATAAAATATAAATCAACTAACCTTTTACAATAGATTGAGGTACGCAGTGGTGTACTAGAGTCCTATAAAGTGGCCAGTATGCCTGTTTGCACCCTTTATGATTATTTCACATTCAATCCAAAGAGGTGCAAACCTTTACTGAAAATATAAACTTAGTGGACAGAAACATCAAGTTCACCAGAGAAGATGTCAAGGACAACAGTTTGTCTTTCTTAGACTGTGACGTCCATATGGAGAATGACAGGAGCCTCCACATTGGGGTATACAGAAAACCCACTCACACAGATCAATATCTACTGTTTGACTCCCACCACCCCCTGGCACACAAGCTTGGAGTTATCAGAACACTTCAACACAGAGCTGATAACGTACCCACCAGCTCACAGGCCCAAGGGGAAGAACGGAAGCACCTGAGAGGCGCCCTCACAACTTGTGGTTACCCCAGCTGGACCTTTGTGAAAACAGCAGCTGCTTCCAGAAAGAAAACCAAAGTGGTTGAGAAAGAAAAACAAAACAAGAGAAACAACATAGTCATCCCGTATGTGGCTGGGGTATCAGAGAAACTCAGGAGGATCTTCAACAAACACTGCCTCCCTGTGTATTTCAAACCCAGTAACACACTGGGATTAGTACATCCCAAGGACAGAAACCCACACACTCACAAAAGCATCTGATTTATGCTGTCCAATGCAACAAGGAATGCAAAGATCTCTACATTGGAGAAACAAAACAACCACTGCATAAACGCATGGCCCTACACAGGAGAGCTAACTCCTCAGGCCTGGACTCTGCTGTCCACTTACATCTCAAGGAGAAAGCCCACTCCTTTGAAGACAACATGTCCACATCCTGGACAGAGAGGACAGATGGTTTGAAAGAGGAGTAAAAGAAGCCATCTATGCAAAAGTAGAGAAACCTTTGCTGAACAGAGGAGGAGGTCTGAGACACCACTTATCTCCAATGTATAATGCTGCCCTTTAATCCCTTCCTAGGAGATTCAACAATCTAACCTCAAAGAACAACTGTTCACAAATTGCCTCCTGTGACTCCAACGACTGTCGTTAAGACTCAATAGAGCACTAACGACGTCAAAACCTACTTCCCACCAAAGACTGTCACTCTAACGACGGGCGTTGGCACTTGGAGCACAAAGGGTTCCAGTGACATCATCGGCCTTGTGAGAGGTTAAATACCTGGATCTCCACACCAGTTAGTTGGACCAGTCCCAGCCTGGTCAGATGCGTACATGAACTGATGAAGCCTCTTGGATGAGAGGTGAAACGTCTTCCCAGACAAATAACCAAGTCCAGTTGCTTTTGACTGAAATTGCTTTGGGGATAACGATGACCTGGACAAATGAGAACATTCACAGACCCTCATAGAATTAAAAGGTTGACAATACAATGTACTGTTTTGTTTTTGTTTTGGTGGCCCCATCATCTCTATAGGTGTACCCTGGTTTCACTCATCATCGTCCTGTCACACTTCCCTTTTTAAGTTTTTCATTTATAAAAAATTACAATCAGTCAGACATACAATACAGTTTCATAGAGCTGAATTAATCACAAAGTATATATACACAAGACATACATACATCAGAAATTTACAAATTGTAACAAGATACACAGTAAATCACACCACAAAAGGGGTACATTCATTATACAATAAGAATAAACAGACCTCAAGGACGTTCATCAAATAGATTCTTGTTAACAGTCTATAATAATCTGTTGCTTTTTAAAATTATTTATCTTGGAAAGATATTTGAGAAGTGACCCCATTAAAATAAACAAGTCAACCACATGAATTACTGACTTACTCTTAGTAGTGTCATAGTAACATACTACATCCTTTAGCGACCATGGGGGGTATAAATGTTTTTTTAGCTGACATTAATAATTAACGTGTATTTCTCCCGTTTAACGGCGTTAGCCAGCAGATGGTGGCAACACCGGCAAGAAAACACTTTTCAAAAGTATGTAATTTAATGAACGCCAATCTAAAAGTTAGCCTCTCACAAAGCTAACATTATTAACAAGCTAACGTTGATAGTTTATGCAGCTGAGCCTAAAACACAGAAGTTACATTCTGTGATTCTTTGTTTCTGCTGTGCCTGAAGTTATTAAAGCCAAACAATATGACAGACGGTAATGTAACTGCAGCAGGAGATCGGGTGAAGTTAGTTTGAAGTTGGATATTTGGATAGACTGGGACAGGAGTGGGTCTGTTGAATATCCAAATTAAAACTCACTTCACCCCTGTAGCAGCAGGTAACATGCTCTCCGTGTCATCTGCGGAGTGTTTGCTGCAGGTTTTATTCCAATCAAGCTGTAACACACCTGACTCGACTCATTCAATCACCTGAATAGCCTTCACACAGTGAAGGGGGAAAACAAAACAAATTCATTTATTTACCTGGTTAGAAATACAAAATGTATGAGGTAGAAGCCAAATTGACAGCCACGTTTTTTTCCAATTATTATCTTCCAATTGTGAATTCCAATAAAACATAATTTTGTTTTTACCAAAGTGTGACCTGTCACCCTCTCCCCATTCTGAGTGGCGATGCAGAGGCAGTGACGTCACCGGTCCGTCTCGCGCTTCGCTTCCTGTTGCATCACAACAGCCGTTAGTACCTCGAGTATATCACTCAGTGACCGGGGGGACAGAATACATCCACAGCACAATTCATTGATAACACAACTCTGTCGACGCTGCAGGTACTCAACAATATCCTTAACACGGGGGTACCTCAACGGACAGGGACTGGTTTGCAGTGCGATATAACCCCGCTCCAGCTGTTGGGACATGGCCAGGCCGGAACAGGTTCTGCTCTTGGAGCCTCAGCACGAACTGAAATTCAGAGGTAAGAAGGGAGGAGGGCCCGGCTGGAACTGCCGCTGCCAGCGGGGTTACACGAGGAGGGGGTGGTGGGCAGGCCAGTGCTGCGGTAACCAACCCTGGGGAGAAGGGGCACTACAGAATTTGACAATATTGTATGGAAAGAAAAGGTCTGAAAGGACGACAGGTCAACTGACAGCTAGGTTAGCTCACTCGATTAGCTTCCAACGGCTAACCCGGCTAGCCCAGGCCCTGTTCTTACACATTTCTACTGCAGCAACTCTATTTTAAAAGTGGGCTACAAGTGCAGTAACACCAAACATATGTCCACTTGGAAATAGCACTCACAATACAATGTGTAACAACGTTATTTCCCTGCTAACTTCTTAACCTTTTCATTGCACATATAAGCTACAACATCCTAAGCAGGCAGTAGCTTGCTAACATGAGCTCGCTCTCTGAATAACTGTCTCGCTCTGTTGGCCAGACAACTGTCATTTAATAACCTGACAGCCCATACAGGACGAAATGACCTCCCAACCTGTGCTACTTAATACTGCCCTACAAAACCTAAGTGTACTAAATACGAAATCACTACTAACATGGGCGCTGTGCACGACTTTGGGCCTGAAAGTATAGAGGTTAGGCTTGATTTGTATAGAAACGTATTCAATTGCAAACTAGTAAACCATAATCCATCATCAATGTGCCAACTATTCATTTGTTTGGACAGTAAACAAACTTTAAAGACATGCTTGTTTGTTTTTTAGCTTTAAAGTATTTCGTAGGCTTTGTATGGCAGAATATGTCAACTACGGATCATTAACATGCCTGCAATCCTTATCGTTAGGGCTTTACAATACTAATTAACATTTTAGTGAAGCTCATTTGGCTGCAATATGTCACGTTGCTTTAACTGTTTTTGTTTTGAAATAATTTACAGAGATCCTCTCACACTATTTAAATTATTGCACCTGGAGTAAGAAGCTTCATAGCTTACATTACATTTGTTTAAATGTTCACAGGACAGTTATAGTAAAATATAAGTTTACTTTTTTTCTAATTAGTTGTGAGATCAGCTGTTATAATAATGATGATAATGATAATATTAATAATAATAATAATTTAAGCCGAAAGCAATGATGACTATGCCCTTGCACACGGTGCATGTCGGGGAAATTGGCCGGACTCCGGCCGATGCGGGCGCATGTGTCCGCTAACGTCGAACACTGTCCGAAGGCCCTGGGTCTTCAGGCAATCTATGGAAACTTTTGCCCCACTTCCTGTGTCCACTGTGTGGCACTAGAGATCACCTACCAATATGATTTGCCTTGTTGTATATCAAATGAAGAACACAAAATTTGATGGGAATCAGATTAAGTTTGTCATATTAGGCTGACTTCCTGTTGCCAACAGGTGCCGCTGCGGGGGTCTTGTGATGGTACAGGCCAATTTTGATGTAGATCGGGTTAAATCTCTTGGACGAGTTTGTTAAAGTACAACACCTCCTGTTGGGTTTAGGATATGTCTTCTTGAGGCTTTTTCGTGCGTCTCCTCACTCTCTATGAGCCTACCGATTTTCATAACTATAGGTGAAACCGCATCGAGGGGCTCAATTTTACCAACTTTCTAGGGTGCTACTGAGCAATTTTGCCACGGCCATGCATGAGACCCATAAAAAAAACGAAATTTTCACCAGACCCGCCAAGTTTGCAAATTTTGGGGACTTTTTCGGTATGTTAAGGCCCTCTAAGGCAATTAATTTGTTAAAATAATAATAATAATAATAGGGAAGGATAATCCTTACATGCGGACAACACTCTGTCCCTAATAATAATGATAATAATAATAATAATAATGCCCATTTCCTCCTTGTTTGCTTTGCAGGAAGAGCTTTTAGGTCCACCAGCCGCTAGTGTCGCTGTAGAGCATTTCTAGCTGTCTGTCCAGCAGAGATGGGGACTCAAGATTTGAGACTCGTGCACTATCTTTTTATCTATGTACTTGAAGCATTAACATCAGGAGCAGAAAGTTATTCTCTCCCACAGAGATGCATGAGCGGCCACACTCTGCAGATGACACGGAGAGCATGTCACCTGCTGCTGCTGCTGCTGCTGCTGCTGCTGCTGCTGCAGGGGCAAAGTTAGTTGGATATTCAACAGACCCACGCCGGTCCCAGTCTATCCAAATATCCAACTTCAAACTAACTTCACCCGATCTGCTGCTGCAGTTACATTACCGTCTGTCATATTGTTTGGCTTTAATAACTTCAGGCACAGCAGAAACAAAGAATCACAGAATGTAACTTCTGTGTTTTAGGCTCAGCTGCATAAACTATCAACGTTAGCTTGTTACTAATGTTAGCTTTGTGAGAGGCTAACTTTTAGATTGGCGTTCATTAAATTACATACTTTTGAAAAGTGTTTTCTTGCCGGTGCTGCCACCATCTGCTGGCTAACGCCGTTAAACGGGAGAAATACACGTTAATTATTAATGTCAGCTAAAGACAAATTTAGGTTACAGCTTTACTGTTGACCATGTAATGTTAATTAAACTGCGTTATTAGCTTTAAACATTACACTGAATTTGAGAGGCTGGAGGATTCTTTATGTATTTCACAGAAAGAGCTCACTGACATTAAACATCTCTTTTTTCAGAGTGTCCTGAGACAGACAGCAGCACGACTGATGACGTTTCTGACAAACATAATGAGCAGCCAATACAAAATACATAACTATAATAAAATAAAATATATCAAATAACAAGTAAAAAACACAAATATACATCAAAATCGAGCATAATCATGACTATATAAGGCAGAATATCTACAGCCAGATGAGTCTGCCTCCAAGTTATAAAAATTTTAAAAATCATTCAATGAGAGCAGGACCTGGAGTTTCAGGTGTGTCTGTAATTAGTTCAGGTAAAGGGAGCAGCAGACTTTCTTTCTTTAAACTAGATTATAAGCTGCCATTAGTTGGGACTTTGTGTAATTATACAATAAGGTTGGACTTCAACTCTATTTTATTATTTATTAAAACCATAGGAAACTTGACTTGGACTTGCAAAAAGTGACTTGTTACTCTCTCCGCTGTCCAGTCAGAGCCATATATTGTGTAATTGATTCTTTCCGTTTTCATAATTCAATCCCAGTCAATGGAACACTCACAAGATGTCACCAAAATCACTCTGTCCTTTTAAAATCTTCCAGAAAATGATGCAAGTGTATCGAATCGTATCAAATCGAATCGTACTGTTGGCTGAATGCCTGATGTATATCGTATTGTGAGCTGAATATCGTGTATCGTATCGTGAGATTAGTGTATTGCTACAGCCCCATTCAAGAGGTTATAAACTAATAGTAATGAAGTGTCTGAGTTCATCTGTGGGTAGATCTGTTCACCAGTTAGTGTAGGAACAACACTTGTGTTATTCTACATTTTCTAATTGTCAACAAAAACCACAGGAAAAGAAACAAATGTGCTTTGTCAACTTCACTGCCCTGTCTCTGTGCCTCAAGCCTGTATTGTCACTACGATCAATGTGTTGTTGGTTTTTGTCTATTGACGCCTTCATGGGATTTAGAATATCAACCGCTTTTTGTCCTTAAACTTGTTACTTGGCATGAAGCAGAATTACTGTTTCTATGGTGAACTGTAGTTTAACATACCTTGTGCACTGATTAATAACTGGTGTTCCTTCATATGATTTATGTGGACACATTCTAGCCAATCAGAAATGAGCAACATACACATTTATGATGTGTTGATGCACAAGTGTTAACCAAACAGAAGGAACTAGTGCCTTATCAGTATAGTAGACAATACCACAAATCACATGCCAATACTCAGGCTCCAAGTTATGTGTCGGCAAGCATTGTGAAACTTCAGGAAATAGAGTAGGTATGTTAGTACTGCCTTGTTAGGCCTAGGCTTAGACCACCAGACTGAAGTTTTTCACAAATTGATTCCAGGTTTTTTTTTTTTTTTTTTTAAACGCGATTTTGAAATGTAGATATCGTTCCCTTAATTCATCTCCACATAGCACTCTTTCTCCCTGTCATTCTCGTACACACACACACACACACACACACACACACACATACACATACACATGCTGGAATCTGAGCTAGGGATGTAACGATTCATCTTGAGACAGTTAAAATCGATTAAAATGTGTGACGATTCAAATAGGTTGAGATGAAAAATCAATCAGGTGCCGCTATCTACTTTTGACTTTGTTTGTTGACGTTCTCCGTCAGTCTGTCAAGATGGTGCAGCCGCAGAAGGTCGCTCCAGCCTGTTTTATCGGAGGTTCTAACTCAGTTTTGTCTTTTGTAAATTAAAGAAGTTGTGTATCTTCATCCACTGATTTCCTGTCCCACGCGCTGTCAGCGACACAGGCTGGCAGCGACACAGGCTGGCATCGACACAGGCTGGCAGCAGTGCGGAGCAAGTTATTAGGTAAATAATTTAGGGAATGCCTCAGTACGCTACAGAGGCTAGTCAGTGTGTGTGCCGGTGAAGACAGACGAAGAATGAACTCAAACAGCAGACAGCTTTAGACACCTGGAGCTGCTGATGGTCGGAGCAGAGAAGAAATTAGCAGTTAAGTTGTAAAGTTTTAGTAAATGTTACGTATTTCCTGCAGCGCCTCTGCTAACAGAATGATATTCCTCATGTGTACAGGGAATAGAAATAACCTCAGTTCGCTGTGCTCATGTAAACACCATGTACTGAATATTATCAAAAACCCCATAAACTGGATATTCATGAACATGTAAACGCACTCATTTGTGAATGTGCTGAGATCTCAACTATAGTGAATCGAATCCAATGGTGAGTTGAGTCAGTGTATCCATACATTCCTAGTGATCAGTCTCATTAAACTGTGTTTAATAACAGGCTTCTGGTCCAGCTGCAGTATTGTTATCGTTGTTACTGTAATTGTTTTCAGGCCCCTGGCCTGGTGAAAGATTGTCCAAACAAACACAATAATAAAGCAAAAGAAAAGGTCTGTCATTTCTCTCATGGTGCCAAAAAGATATTTCAGACAAATAAAAAGTTATTTCTGCAGACCAAAGCGACTGGGTGACTCTAATCTGTCCCACATAAATATATACAAGTAAAGCCTAATAAATGTCTTAATTACATTAATGTCAGCCCGATCACGCTATAAACCTTCACTTTATCGTGATTATTCAGTTCCAAGAAACATTGAAGTTTAAAAGAAGACATATCTTTGCTATACTCACAGATATATAGTTATGTATATTTGCATATTATGATTCAGATAAAAGCAGTACACATATCCGTCAGTCTGCACAGGGGAGAGGTCAGAGCCCCTGCCCCTCAAAAGGTCTCTGACGGCCCTGCACCACACATTGCTACCTGGTCTGTGTGAAACACTGGGGTTATTAACAAATCTTTCCAAAAATCTCCCTGCTCCTTACTTAATAGCTGCTATTTATAAAAGCTAACCTTAAAGTATGACGGCTTCAAACATTAGCTCTTGTTAATAGTTTTTAACTGCCGTTTTGTGGTTTTTGTGAGTTGGATTCTATCCCGAGAAACTTTCAGGAAGTAGTAGATCAGGTGTACAGTAGTCGGTGGCGTGAGTCCCTTTCATTAAAATCCTTTAGAAGTCAAGCCAAGCTTGTGAGGGTCTGAGTTTCCTTTCTGTCTTTGCTCAAAAGGGAAGGCAAGTGTCAGTTGCTCTGGATGTTTGCTGAGCTGAAACTTTATCTTTAATCTGGTGTATGTGCTAATTCTGAAATAGCTTCATGTTTTCATGCACAGCGAGTGTGCTTCTCTCAACCACAGAAGGTTTTACTCACCACAATATCTACTATAGTGGCCTAATTTGTTATTCTGTTAGAAAACAATACTTGTTTAGAAAGCCTTTCCTGGTTGAGTTGGGGTTTATAATAGAAGCATAATATCACATGTTCAAATGTTATTTAGATAACTGGATGTTGGTAAATAAATGGGTTCACTGTGACACATGAGTTGTGCTTTCCCTGTGAATATTTTCACAAAGACAAACATCACCAGATTCACAATGTCTTACAACCTTAACATGCCAACTGTGGTGTCTACTAATAAACTTGCAGGTCAAGAGCCATCATGTGTACGATATTATGAACAGATCTTAATTTGCAGGCGCAAAGTGACAAAAAACATTGGCCGTAAATACATTTTGTCCTCTTTCATAGACAGAATAGTTGATTAATAATATTTGTTTTATATCTTTTTTAGTTTCAAAATGAAAACCTAGTTTCTGTAAAACTGACTGATGTCAAGTGTGTGTTATTGGCACCATATCCACTAAGTTTGGGAAGTTCCTACATTAATTCGTCATGCCCCCCCTCATTTGACTATGAATTAGCTTTGCTCTCACTTGAGTTACTGGAAAAACACAGGCGTAGCTAATGGTTGCCAGTTAGCTATCTAGATAAATTTCGCTATGGAGTGTCCTGTCAATAAAGAAACATTTTCCAGAAATAACAGGAATAAATTAAGGACATGTTACACTGTGGTTTTGTGAGGGAGCATTTGTTGGAATTTGCCCCCCCACCCCACCCCCCTCCCTCCAGTACGTGTAATGTGCTGATAATATCAAAGAAGACTCATTAGAGACTCTTGGCTTTCTCCAGGGTCAATGCATTAGCCAGATTAGGTTTTGGTACTTTTTTCTTTTACAGTGTTCATGCAAGAGCTCACATGTCCAAGAGATTTTACTTTTCTGTTAATGTCATCACCACAAAAGTGAAAAGAAAACCTTAAACCAAAGTGGAGATCGCTTGCCCTTGTGGTATTGAATGTGAGTGCAATATACCTCTGAATTTATCTGGTGCCTCTGAAACTTGGAATCACTTCCCACATCTCTTCTTTTTTCAGCAGTACAGCAAAATACACTTCTTCATGAACAGAAAATGGCAAACAAAAATCAGACTGAATGAAGAAGTAAAGAGGCTAATCTGCATCCACCTGTTTTGAAATTGGCACTAATTACAAACATTACGAGCCTGATTCATTCAATCAGGAAAGTGCCATCCTGATGTTTAAACTGAGTGGCCAATGTATTACCTTCTCATGAGATGTTTTTCGTGGGGTGAGAATTAAATTTTCGCTGATCAAAAGTGGCTAATGTATTTATCTGCTCTGACAACACTGAGGCTGCCATACAGTATATCAGAAGTTAACCTTAGGGTGCACTCGCACTGTCCATTTGTATCGTGCCCAGAGCTTTAGGGTAATTGTCGTCCGCCCCCCCCCCCCCCCCCCCCTCCCCCATTACTTGAAATTCGGAGACGTTTCACCTGACTAAATCTGCAATAAACACTCCACTTGCACATCAAACCACCGTGAACCGTTCTTTTTAAATGCCCGTTGGGGGAAACAGATGCATATAAATAGACATCAGGACCGCCGTCAATGCTCGCACTCGTACACGTGCGCACGCTCGTGCCCATCCATGTGCATCCGTGGTTTACTAAAGCCCACGTCTCTCAACCGGGCCGCAGCCGGCAAGCGTGCCGCGCCTAGGCAAAGTTGCACTCACACTGGTCAAACGAACTAGACTTTAGCTGTGAAGCGTGCTTGGGCACGGTACGGATGGACACTGTGAGTGCACCCTAGGGGCGCACTCACACTGTCCTTCCGCACCGCAACCCGGGCTTTAGGGTACTTGTCCCCCCTCCCTCACCCCCCGCGCCCCAGCCCTGTTTGTACTCACACTGCCTGGGCCTCGGCCAATGCTTCTTTCTGTCCATATGTCATCACGCCGTAACACGTCACACGCATTGATCGCGTGTGTGTGGCTTTGTTTACAAATCTTTCCATAGACCTCAGAGTTTTTTTCTGCAGTAAACACTCCACCTCCGCATCACACCAATGTGAACCTTTCACCGCCATTGTTGTTGTTGTTAAATGTCCGCGCATGGTCCGTCCTTATTTTTTCTATGTCTGAACAGGCGCACATACTGCTACCGCCGTAGGGCTCGTGCTCGTACACGTGCGCACGCTCGTGCTGGCCGCAGTTATGCGCGGAGCGGGTGCACTCACACTGCTTAAACGTACTAGGCTTTAGCTGAAAAAACGGTTTTGGCCCGGGACGGAGGAGTGTGAGTGCGCCCTAAGTTTGCTGGTGATATTGAGAATATGATGTGCAAAGAAATATGATAGATAAAAAATAATAGTGCCTCTCGTATTATCTTAAATCTAATAAAAAAAATTCTAGCCAATCTAACATGATACTTTATTACCTCCCATTAGTCCTGCTCCCAGGCTGTGCCTACATAATAACCCAAGTCTTGCAACATGATTACAGTTAGACTTGACCTCAAATGATTAGGGATGGATGGTTAAGGTCAGGCATAGACCTCGAATGATTAGGTCGTTGGGAATCTTGAAAGAGTTTTTCGCGAGTTTTCTTAAATTACCATTACCATCTAGACACAACCCTGCTTCCACCCTGAGTCCGTTATTTTGTCATGATTCTCGAAAATGCACCAAATAATTTGTTTTGGAAAATGTACAGTTTTCTGTTTTTACACAGGTTGATGCCTCCCCTTGTTCAGGTAGTGAGTGACCCTTTTGGGTTTAACTCTTACAAGTATAAAAATTATTGACACTGACCAAACTGGGCCTAGAGAGTACAGAGGCGTTTTAAAAAGGTTAAGACCAGATGAAAACGTTATTTAAACATTACTGCGTTTGGGAAATAATTATGCAAAATTGACATTGATGGATACCTCACTTAACCTTCGCTCACCTTTTAGATTTGGCACACCTTTTGTTGTAAGGGTTTTCTGCTTTATTTGTAAAATCTGTGCAACTTAATACATCTGGCCTTGTGACAGCCTCAGAGATATTTTACCTGCATCTACAATGATAGCTTTAATTAGTTGAAGCCAAGGGTGATGCAGTTTGGCTATGGTTGTAAAGTAGTAAAAGCCTGTGATTTATAGATTTGTACACACAGTTTACTCTTAAGAGGTTTTGGTAAATTGATACTAGAATTGTTTTTCTTAATCAAGGGGACAGACTAAGCATCAGTGGTCAACATTAGTCTAGACAGACATGTTTAATGAAAAAGAAAGAAAAACAGATGGCTTAGTTTACATCCTTGACAAATGTACAATAATCCAGTTCTCACCAGGGCTTTTTTTTTTTAACCGAGATGCTATATTTTGGGTTTTAATGTGAGCAATATACTTGAATTATTTATCTTGAGGACAACCTCCAGTCAAAGCCTGCATTATTTGAATTGGCAGAAAAACCCTGTTTATCTAAAATTTCAGGTCAAATAAAGAAAATATGCAGCAAAAGGTCCAAATTGTGGTCAGTAAATTGAATTTGTTAAAATTTAAAGTCATATCCATTCAGTCTTTGATAGACCATGTGTTGACATACATGTCTTATATTTTTGATAGGCTTTACCCACTGGTATTCAACTCATATATTTTGAAAACGGTTAAATTACCGTGGTCTGTGGTGTATATACACTGGAGATCAAAATCAGAGAACAAAGTATTAATACTTGATTTATCCTGAAATATTGTTATTTTACCACTGCTGTACTGTATTTAATGTGACTGTAAGTTTTGTCTTCCCCTCAACAGTCTTTGAAGACCCTTTATTAAAAGTTTGTTTTACTTCTAGTCTTTGGAGGATGTTGTATAATGTTAATAAAGAGAACTTAAAGCTATTTTCCTGAACCACCAAAAAACAGAATTTTATTTGTCCACCTTATCTTCCTTCTTCCCAGGTCCATTCTCAGACGTGGTCACCACAAATCTCAAGCTCTCCAACCCTACAGACAGGAATGTGTGTTTCAAGGTGAAGACGACAGCACCGCGCCGGTACTGTGTGCGGCCAAACAGTGGAATCATCGATGCAGGCACCTCAATCAACGTCTCAGGTAATGACTGAAGAAGTGAGGCATTGCAGGATCCATTAAAGTTATTACAGGCTCTTTTAACATGCAGCTCTTACTCTGGCAGAAATGATTAGTTGATTACCAGAATAATTATATGACTGTTTTTGTACTTCATCTTCTTCAAGTTAAATATTAAATATTTGCTGGTAACAGTTTCTCAACGTTTCTGTATACCCCTTTGTTTTTTGAGTCTTGGTCAAACAAATTAAGCAACCTCGAAGGTAGCATTTGTGGTATGTGTGGAGATTTTTTAGACTGCATGAATAATATTGAAAAATTATAATTTTTGTAGCCCTAAAGCCATGACTTGTGAGACTATCTAAATATTGCAGACTTTGTTTTTATTTGTATCTTGACTTAAAAACCAAGTATCTGTAAGAAGGAAGTCAAACTATTGTATTGTGACGGAACAAGTGCCCTGTTGGCCTGGAAGGCCTCATTCCCAGTCATGCACTCTGAAGGAGACAGGTACAGGCTAGTGTTTCCACACTGTGCCACATCTGCCATTTACAGCTATAGACTTGTTTAACAACCTCCCCTATCTGGTGTCAACAACTGCAAACTGTGTCACCGGGGCCGCAGTCAGCAGTGGGCGACAAATCAGAGCCGTCCTCTCTGTCAGTTGCCTTCATTTTTCACACTTCTTAGGCTGAGAAAGGTCATAGGTTTGAGTCCCAACAGGAGATTGCTTTTCTAAGAATGTAGTCACCAACTATAGGCAAAAATTATAGCCATGGCATTTAACCTCTTTCTGTTCAGTGTGTCTTTAGGGAGAATTAAGAAAACCTTGTACTTAACAGGATAACAAACGGTTGTGGACTCCTATGTTGCAGGCATGGTGTGCTTTACATTGAAACTGCATTGGGTTGCGATGAAAAAGATACGTTTATAAAGGCACTGCACTTCTGACTCTGCTGTTCAGCGGTGCTTGCGACGTGAAAAACAATGGTGACCGCCTCACAAACTTTCTCAAATTACAGCTAAATGGTATACTAAAATTAGTTTCTGAACGGACCTGCAGACTGGAAGATGACGCTGTCAGTCATCGTCTTGAACACGCCCCACATGGTATAAATGGTTGTGTGTCATCTGCCCACAGCCAGGTCACCTGGAAATCTGTTTGTATGAGAGAGTGACCGGACCTATTTGCCAGAACAAATGAAACTTGAGTTTGGCACATTTGTCCAGGCTATCTCTCTCCACAACTCTTTTTGATAATCAGTTGGTAGAGATTTGATGTCTTACCTGCCACCTCATATGTTGCCTGCACTAAATGTAACTGGAGCACATCCATATTTGGCTTTGCAACTCTGTTATGTGGAACGAAATGCATTCAACTTGATTGTTATACTTCAAGGATACACTGATGTGACGATGATGTTTACATCACACTTTGATGTTAACATCAGTTTTGTTTGTTTGCAAGGGAACTCCACAGGGCACCGTTAAGTGCTCTTTCTCCCTGGTCTTAAAAGCTACATTACAGCTAATTGATAAAAATCTCTGAGCACACCAAACTTTTCTAGCTGAGTGAAACAAACGGGGCTTGGTTGTCATAACAACATTGCTAGTAAAAATGTTCTTGGGCAAAGATATTCTAAAAGCACAAATATTGTAATGTTATTTTGGGAATGACTACCATTATTGAGGTATTAAGGCAAATATTGTTCTATTGAGTTTTTGTGTTTGAAGACTGCGTAGGAATTGTAACTTGTTGCAGTCCAGTTTGGCTCATATTTTTGGCCTGTCATTTTTAACAAAAGCTACATGGCAGTCCACATGCATCGGGCGAAAGGGAATAGACTGCCACAGGATACCTACAAACCCTGAGATGTGTCAAGTGCTGGTCCAGCTGAGGATACACACAGTGCTTTTGAAGCTCAACTCAGCTGTAACTGTATATGTTCAATGTAGCCATGACCACAGGAATGTTGCTGAGGTTGATTGGTGTTATGTAGCAGCATCCAGTGGAAAAATATGTGGCGTGAATGTTTTAAAGATCCTTGTGTCCACAAATATTGAGCTTATTCTGGGAATATGTGTATAGTTTGTCTGACATTAATGCTTGGGACTTGTTATCATTTCAAGGTAGGCAGAGAGAAAAATAACATATATTTTGTTGCATTTATCTAAATTGGCTTAATTAGCTTTCCCTGGCAATCATTTCTAGTGGGCCCTTTGGTATGATGGGGCAAAGAAGGTATTATCCTGTCTTAATTGACGTCCATATTCATACATTTCTGCTAATATGCTACACTCCAGATCTGTTCCAATATTCTAAGGCCACATTTGCTATTTTACTCACCAAATAGATTTCTCTAACAGAACTTAATCTCTTAGTGGTATCTGATTCCTGCAAAACGCTGGCTTAACTGCTGACTCCTGGGCTATTTCCCACCCTGAAAAAGTTGTGTTGGTGTATAGTCTGTATAGTCTTTTCCCCCTTTTGAATTAAATTGAATTAGATGGACCCAGGAGAGCACAATCAGAAGTGTAAAGACCCTGCTACCCTCAGATGACTGAATATGAATATGTTTCCTGGTGAGTTTTCCCTCGAGCCCTGTATCTCAACATCGCTGGTTGGTTTAACTCTATTTCACATTCCCATGCTCTATTGTCTCGGTAGATTTGCTGATCTTTGACCAGGTTTTTGTGTTGCGCAATATTGAGCAAAGTAGGCTGGTTGCTCTCTTTTTTTCGAGTACGGTTTCTTTAAATCCGTGTGAAAAGCTTACTGTCTTAGATAGCAGTGTAAAATAGAGCCACGTGGTATCATTTGTCATAACCTTGTTTCTGCGTCACAGAGTGTTGTAACATTCAAAGGGAACTCACTTTGTATCTAATTTGGAATTTGTAGATATGTGCAGTAGAGCTGCAACAATCAGTCAATTTTCTTGTTTATTTCCTCCTCTATGTCAGTAGACTGATTATTTATGAGTTGTGGACAGAAGGAAGACCTCTGAGGACGTCATCTTGGGCCTTGGAAACACTGATTGGCATTTTGCATTATTTTCAGTCATTTTAAAGACCAAACAACTAATCGGTTAATCAAGAAAAAGATTGACAAATTAATCAGGAATAAAAATAATCGTTAGTTGCAGCCCTATTGTGCATTGTTTTGGTCATTAAACTAAGACAGTTACCCTTTGGTTTTTGGCACATTTATTTATTTGTGTTTTATTGTTCAACACAGTTTTGTTTTTTTGCCATGATGCTGAGAATTCATATTAAATTGATCAGGGAAATGCAATTACGTTTTTATACTTTTATTGAAACAGTGTGATAGAGTGACATATTACTTTTAAAATAAAAATGTAAGACACTCTCATGTTATTTTTCTTGTATTGAGGATCCATCACATGACACTATTAACCAGTTAGTCGATTAACAAAAAATGCCAAGACTTGTGGTTCTAGCTTCTGAAATGTGATCATTTGCTGCTTTTCTGTTTTTATATCATTGCAAATGGATAGATGTTGGCTAGAGAAAACTAGACATTTGTAGACTCTTTAACTATTGACATTTCATAGACGAAGTCATCGAGTATTATTATTTAATTAATTGATAATGAAAATTATTAGTTGCAGCCCTACAATAGAGAACCGTGTGCAGAACCTGTAATAATTATATTCCATGGGTGGACCTCTATAAGGTCGTTATTCTGTCCTGAGCATCTTGCCTCATGGGACACGATTAATTAGTGACAGGAAAGGAAAGTTTTCTTACCTCCCTCCCTCACCCCTCTAATGGTTTCATTCATCATCAACAAGCAGGCAGGCGGTTACCATCCTACTTGACCGTGTTGAAAACAGTTAGCCTCTGGGAGTTTTATAAATGATTGCCCATGAAGCAAGAACGTTAAAATCATGCCATTTGCAGAAGTAGCTTTTATGTAAAGGTATGTTCAAAGGCTGTCGATCAAAGATGATTTAAATCACTTTTCCCCTCCTGTGGCAGTGTTTTTCCATCTCCGTCTTCGGCTCAGGACCTTTTCATGTTATTCACTATTGCTCGAAGAACTTGCATACCTTCCTGCCCCCATTCTCTAGTATTGTCCCCTTGGACCTGAGGTAGATGGCTGTGAAAATTGGGTCTGACTGAAACAGGACGTTCTCAATCTGTTCATGCCGTCTGTTTCTGGTTTGCGTTATTGAACTGCCCTGATTGCTGTAATGGTGTACTACATCTCTGAGGTTTTCTACTCTAGGGAGAATTGGCATGTGTCATATATGAAAACCATCCTGATAGCTACACCCGCTTTGAAATTAGGAGGTCATTTGTTTCTTGTGAAAGCCAAAGAATCAAGGAGGAATTGTAGACATAGTGGGTACTAATGTCAAAATACGCTTTTAAATTACACCCTCATTTGAAAAGTCAAAGGATAAAAAGATCACCAATCAATAGCCATTTTCCCCACTGTGCACTTCCACCCTTAGCTTGAATACTGACATAAGAAAGTGATCATTGTAAATCATTGTTGCAGCTTTAAAATACCTTCTCAGTCATTGGAATGACATCAAATAACGCCACTGACTGAGAGGTCTGACGTGGTGATGGATTAAATTTATATTCCAACCCAACACCTGCTTTTTGTTAGAGCGATATGTACTGTTGAGAAAAAAAAGACAGGGTTGGAAGCTGTTAGAAAGATTACCCCCAGGGGTATTTGTCGATCCGTCAGTGTTTTGCCCGTCATGGTAACACGAACTTAGAAATAAATCATGTCCACCACTTTTTCCATGCAGCCCAGAGCCTTGAAGACGTGGAGGACCTAGTTTGCTGTTTGATAAATTCATGAGTTTTTGATACTGATTAATGCCTCTTTAATTCAAGGAGTTGAGAAAGGGTGAGAGATGGAAAGTTGCTGACATAGAGAAGTATCAGCTTTATCGCTGGAGTCAATTTTGCATTCGGGGAGGCAGATTTTACTCATCATGTTCTTGCCTGTCTGCCACAGTTTGAGTGATACTAACAAGACTTTGTTTGACACATTGTCCTAAGTCCCCTAAGGATGGGAAGTGAGGAGGGTGGTTAAAAAAGGGAGAAAAAACTGAGTGAGTTGTAACAAATGATATAATAATAATCATCATTTTGGGACTTCCTGTTCACACTTTCGTCACTTAACAGCCCTATTTCTCTCTCCCCATCCTAATTATGAGTTGTTAACTTAAGGGAAATCACTAGCGACTTCATGGTGGTAGTATCTTACGCCACCTCGACTGTCATTTTGTCTTTCAGTTATGCTGCAGCCTTTTGACTACGATCCCAATGAGAAGAGCAAACACAAGTTCATGGTCCAGTCTGTGCTAGCACCTCCTGACATGACTGACATGGAGGGAGTGGTGAGTGTATCTATCATCAGTTTGTCTTTAACTACTCCAGTATTTGCAGATGCTTTTAAAACAAAAATACTTTTCACATTGATGTAACACGTCACTCATGGATTGTCAAGTCTCAGCCTGGATGAGAGGCTGTTTCTCGGTGCTGACAGACTGCAATAAAAACCACATGGATGACCACAGACTATTCGGAAAGTGTGTGAATGTGAGAAATTTGTTGTGATTCTGTGTGACTCACACTCATGAAGAAATTCACAGAGACAAATTTAATCAACCTGATGGAAAGTTTCAAAAAAATATTGTTCATGTGAATGTAAGAGACATTAGATTTTAAGAAAATCAACCAAAAAACAGATTTTTCAAAGAAGAGCACAAATGAAGATAAACTGCAGTTCTGGTCGTCATTTTTTGTCCAGACCCCCAGCAAAGGGAGAATTGTACTCAGGTACGTTGTCATTATACCTGGCAGCTTCAAAACTCAAAATTTTATATTATTATGCCTGCCAAATATGGAAATGCAAGTCTGTTTATTTGTTCAGGGGCTGCTGACACCTCATGGGAAACACCTTATATACGTGCCTTGAACAGTCTCATAGGCACTAATGTATTCTGAAAGATTCGAACTATCATAAATGATTTCCCCACTTTTGATGATGTATTGAATGTATGTATACATTTTGGAAATAATCAGAATCTAAAATTTAACTTTGAATATCTTCAATTCCACAGAAAGCCTAGGATATAGATATGTGTTATAGATATTAATATATATATATATTCTTAAACTGTGTTACACTTTAGTAGGATGAAGTGGGTGATAATCCTGGTTTATCGAAATTCAATTTATGATGTACTGGAGTCCAGGATCTAAAATCAATATTTTTCTTAAATTATGAAAAGAATTGGTGATTGGTCGCAGAATACATAAAAATTATGAATTTAGTTAGAAATGCCCTCAATTTAAATAGAAAAATATGTGGTGGTCATTAAATAATGAATGCAATACTGTATTACCGTGCAGAAAGTTGTTACTATGATTCCTAAACCAAGACATTATTCAGAAATATGTTAAATATGTCAAAAAGGAATAAAGTTGAGGTTATCTCACCCGCGTCCTCGTCTGAACAGTCATTATCAGCAGCCTCTGGAAAATATTAATAATTGCACCTTTCATGACATAAAATGCAGCTCAAAGTGCTTCACAAAACAAAAAGGAATCAATAACACAGGTATTAAAACAGAAAACACAAAAAGTGAAAAACAACACAATAAAAATACTCTTAAAAAGTTAAAATAGGATAATATAAATAAAGTTAATAACAATAAAAAATATTTTAAGATACAAAAACCATAAAACAAGTATGAGAGATATAATTTATTTCTTCTAACATCATTTTTGTTAATTGATAAGCTATATTATAACAATATGTGTTGAGCTGTTTCTTAAAACTATCAACTAAAAGGGTCCATTTTGCCTTGTTTTAATAATAAAGAAATAATATTTTGATAGACTTTTATGTTCGTGGTCTCCCCAGTGGAAGGAGGCTAAGGCTGATGAGCTGATGGACTCCAAGCTGAGGTGTGTTTTTGACATGCCAGCGGAGAATGAAAAGACGGTAAGCACGCCCTGTTACTCCACTTCTCCTCACCCTGTTAGTTTTGGTTGTCACTACAGATTGGATAGCAAAGACACTGCAGGGAATGATGTCACATTTTCAAAATAGATTTTTATTGGTATGTCAGTGATCATCAGCAGTGCCACAATGTAGTTTTAATTATTGTATGTCAGTGATCATGTTTGTTGTGTTTGTTTTACCAAACACAACAGAGTGATGCCTTTTTATTGCTTCTTCCTGTACAGTGTAACATTTCTTTGCTTGTTAATATTTGTATCAAGGAGGGCCTGCATTATTTATGGAATAATGTTTATGGTTGTTTTCCAGCCGCCCACCTCTTTACTGCTCTGCTGTATCTGCCTTCTCTTTCACTTTTCTCTTTCCTGTCCCATCAGTCTTCATCTCTCTTCTACTTTTTGCAATGCACTCTTCTCTTGCCTTCTCTCTTTCTCATTGTCACTTTTGTTTCTAAATTTTAAGCATTAATCTTCATCCTTTTGTTCCACTTTCCTCCACCTCCCTCGCCAATTTGTTCATTCTCACATGCAGTTTGTTATTATTGTGATTTTTCTCAGACCCCAAACAGCTTTGGAGACGTTATGTGGTCATGATATGAGCCGAGTATTGTGGTTTCATGAACACGAGGAGGGAAGTTTAAGGACCCGTGGTGGCTGTTTTCAATTCATCTTGAGCTCTGTGATACGCTGGGCTCCCAGTTGGCAATGTGCACCACACAGTCCATTTGACAGAGATAATGCTGATAGAGACCGGCTTGATCCACTTATGAAAGGCACCCCTGGGTGAACTCTCCCACAAACATGGAGATTGCACAGCTTGAGAGGAGGCTCTGTGTTCCTGTACTGTATATGAAAGTCTCCAAATCTCCTAATATAAACATAAAATTTCACTTGTGTGCCAGCCAAGTCATCGGTCAGAATCGCCATGGAAACATTGTAGCAGCAAACAAACAACTTATTGCGTTATGACTTGTCGCCCTGTTAACCCACTTACAGCATGACATGGAGTCCAACAAGATGATGTCGTCCAGCTTCCTGAAGTCAGACTCCTCGCTGCCTCCGAAGTCAATGAGCTCCACCCTTGATGACGGGGAGGTAAAGAAGATCATGGAGGAGTGTAAGAGGCTGCAGATGGAGGCTCAGAGGCTACGGGAAGAAAACAAACAGATCAGGGTGAGTGAGATGACTTGAGGACCATAGTCAGTTATTTTTTCCCCCACAAGATCGTAAAGACACAAGTATCAGTGAAGTTTGGTCTCAAAGGGTTTCTCTGAGGAAGTTTGCGGAGTAGGTAAATTATTGTCCAGCTGTAAAATGTGATTATCAAACTAAATGTTCTTTCTCCCAACTTTGCAACTCGCTGTTTGATCAATCACTTCATAGGTTTGCTTTGAAGTAATTAATCCAATCAGTCACCTGCTGAGGTGAATCATAATTATTTCTTCTGACCTTGGCCGAGACACTGGATGTGAATTCAGATGTTACTGTATAGATTTACATTAAAGTTAGTGTGTTGAAATGAGTAACAAAAACAAATGAAATCTACTTATTTTAATGTCCCAGAGACTGTCATAAAAATTAATACTTTAGATGCTAAAATCATTTCATTTTTACTTTAAAAAAGTGACGATCAAGAATATAGCTGGTTAATTTCCTGTTTCCCTTCTAATCCTTTATTTGACTATTTGTCTCACCTGAAATAGTTTTTGTGCATTGAATCTTGTTACACATTGTGTAATTCAGAAAACGAATCTATCTTCAGGCTTTAAGCAGAGATAGAGAGAAAGTGTTATTCCACTGGCGAAGAAAGAAAAGTCCCCTTCAGATGACATCACTGGACATCCAGAGTCACATTTGGTTATTTTGTGGTTCTGATTGATGTTCACAATCAAGATAAGCAAATTAAGTGGAAACTTGATTCACACAAAGTGGTGGTTTCCAAGTGATGTTGCGGTGTCCCTCCACCCTTTGCTGTATTTCTTTGAATGAAGACAGTAACTCCAGATTGAGGTTTGCATTAAGTGCAACTGCTCAGATCCATAATCAGCATCAGAACTCGAGCTCCGAAGCTCCTGAGGCCATCAATCACAACGATCAGTGACGTAAGGTTTTAAAATTACGTTTGGTTGGAAATGAGTCACACACACACACACACACACACACACACACACACACACACACACACACACACACACACACACACACACACACACACACACACACACACACACACACACACACACACACACACACACACACACACACACACACACACACACACACACACACACACACACACACACACACACACACACACACACACACACACACACACCACAGCGGCTAAAAGAAAGTCAAACACCACCTCCTCCCCTTTAAATTCTTGCCAGAGACAGAACGACTGTTGGCTGCTCCTGCGGCAGAGATTAAACTAACAGAGCGCCCCCCACCCGCTGCTGGGAAATGGAGTGTTTTAAAGCCTGGTGCCCTCTACGATCCTCTGGGGATTGGGTCACATGAAGATTTATGCAGATCCTATTTCTTTGAGCTTGTAAATAAATACGGTCTTATCTTATTGACTGATTGGCAAGCTGACCATCTCTTCCCCATGTCATCCTTTTCTTTTTGTCTTCTCCACTTTTTCATCCCGTTTCTTTATTTCACTCTCCAACACCAACACCACCACCTCTTTCCTTCTTTCATCGTTTCTCAATTATTCATTTTACAACACTTTCTTTTTTCCTCCGCATTTCAGGAGGACGATGGTCTGCGAATGAGGAAGAGTAATGTGATGTCATCTCAGCACTCTTCAATTGGCATGAAGAAAGATGAGGGGTTGAGCATTCGCACCATGGCCCTCATCGTACTCTTCTTTGTGGTTGGCATCATCGTGGGCAAGTTGGTCTTGTAGATGGCAGCGCAGTCCAATCTGGCCGCAGCATGCTTTAAGGGAGATGAAAACAAATGCGGGATCTGGGATTTTGGATCGAAATGCCATATCCGCGGGGTGGGGGGTCAGTACTAGTTTTGATTCAGTCTCATTTATGTAAAAAAATTCAAAGGTAATGTATGAGAAAATTAAGAAGAAAAAAACGATTCATCAACTAAGTAACACACTTACTGTTACAGGTCTTGCCTCTGCGTAATCATCACATAATCATTCTGGCCCTCTTTCCCAAAGTGTCGTGTATACAGACGAATGGTTCTGTGTGGAGGTGGGGGGGTAATGGAAACATGATTTAATGCTGGTGATCCAGTCCAATTTTCGAACACAGGCGAGTTAGTGTTGGAACCATTGAGTCAGTTTGCAATTGAGTGAATGTCATTTTAGTGTATTGTTGTTTCTTTTTCTAAATGACAGAGGCCAGAGCCTATGTATATGTATACGTAACCCCCCCCCCCCCCCCCCCCCCCCCCCCCCCCCACTGTACAGTATATACAGGTGTTCCTTCCAGCTAAACCCCCTTTAAGGAAGGGATTTACCAGAACGATGATCCACACAGTCGGGGTTACACAGGGCTATCAAACTGACTAAAGCAAACTTAGGCTTTGTAAAATCTGCTTGCCTTTGACTGTAGATCAACCTGGATCAGTGTATGAAACACTATACCATAGGTATTTTCTTTCCTTGTGTGTTTTTTTTCACTCTTACCTTATTCCCGTCACCTGTCACTCAGTGCTCACCACACCCCCAGATGTCAGAGGGGGATGTTTGAATGCATGTGTAAACACACAAAGTGTTGCATCTGGACTTTTGAATTTAATTTAATTGCTTTTGTAATGGTGATGATATGTCATTTGGTCGTAGGTTTGCACAGCTACATTTTCAGATTTTCTTTCTCTTGTGTTTTGTTGCATTTTTATGATTTCATGTAATTTTTGTTGTTGATAGGGTTGAAGCATTTAAGAATATTGCAGCTACCAGAAATGAGATCCAGATTTGTAGGATTAGGTCATTTATGTAAATGTTATCCAGATGAAAGGCTTGCCTTGTGACCTATTTGGGCAAGTTATTCTCAGGCCAAGATGGAGGTTTATATACATTAAACACACACACACACACACACACACACACACACACACACACACACACACACACACACACACACACACACACACACACACACACACACACACACACACACACACACACACACACACACAGAGCATGCATACACATAGTGAGAAATGGACAGGAGGTGCATGTAGAGGCGACTAGTTATGTGTTTCCCTTACAACATCAACAACACCAAGGTCCTGTTTCTGTGTCATCACAAAGGGACCTTGGTCTTTTGCAGCTCACTTTGTTCTCTCAATTTTTCCTACTGAGCCATCGGATGCTGACGTTCTGTTTTGTTTGGGGCAAATGTATGTCAGAGATCAACTGAGTTTTTCAAGCTGCCTGCGCCAGCTCTCCACTACTGGTGATTTTTCTTTTTCCCTCCACTGCAGGCCTGTTTTCAGTTTTTTGTGTTTGTTCAGCATTTATCTGTTGCTTATTAATGTTCTATCCTTACTGCATTTGAAGTAGTGTTCATTTTTAATGCACTGAAATAGTTTCTTTGCTTTGATCTTCCTGCCGCATTTTTTTTTTTGAGTTGGGGGGTGGTTGCATACAGCCTAGTTTATATCCTTGAGGGGACCACATGGTGACATTGTACTGTTCAAGAGCGGATGATATTTTGGTCAAAAATAAACGGAAACATAATCTCAAATTGTTTTTCTCCAAATTTGCATGATGGAAAAAAAGCAGTGGATTCTACTTGCAATATTTGAAGGAAAAAGAGCAGATGCTCATATTTGTATCACACTGTGTTCAAATAAGATGCAGTAGTGCATTACCCTTTGTTAAACTGAAAAATAAATACGAACCCATCATCTTTTCATGTTAAGTGGAGTGGAAGATGATGGATATTGCTGGTGGGTAGGGGATTAAAATATACATAAGCTTGTGTTTCTACTGTATTTCTGTAAAGTTGTTGGGTTGAGGATGACTTGCTGCTTAGAGGGAGGGCAGAGCAGACGTGAACTAAAGTCCCATCTTGGGTTATCAGACCTGGGTCATATGGTACTTGCAGACAATTCTTCTTGTTCTATGAGTCCTGGTTGGAGTATCAGAGCATTTAACATGTAAACAAATATTTAAAAGTACCAGAATATCCTCTTATCTGATTAATAATATACCACTGTCCTGCTCTGATGCAGTAATCCCCACCAACACTCCAAGTAGGATTAAACAAACAATAATAATTACATGTAAATACTAATTGATCCAGGCCCAGTTGTAAAACACACTACACTGACCTGTCCTGGAGTCTCTGACCATCACCGTGATCAATGTAAGCAGTGGGCAAACTGTTTTGTATGTATATAAATAAATAAATACATAAATAAGTCTATCTGAGAAGAAGATTAATATCCTTAGTTCAAGTCTCTCTGGTGTATAAAAACAACCCAACCTGGTTGGACTATGTAGCATCTTAATAAATTAAATTAATAAAGCCCCTACCCAACTGTGTGAAGTCATTTCCTGCTATGCACACAGGATACAAGGTGCACATTTATATGTATGTATGTATGAAATCACAGAACAAGTTTTCATTAAAAAGAAAAAGAAAAGGATTGCCGAAAAGTGATATCTCACTTCTGAAAATGTGTTTCTTATACTGATAGTGCTGCACAAATAGTTCAGGTGATGTGTGTGATGATCGTGTAGTTAGGGCTATGATTGTGTGAACAAACTATTATGAATAAGAATCACACATAAGGAAAGATTTCTGCTGCCAAAGCATGAGAGAGAGAAAATAGGGACAGTCTAATTGTGTTAAAAACCTGAAATGTTGCACTTATAAATTAGTCGGTCAGCTATAACATTGTAAATCGATGCAGCAGAATCAGAGATGTCTTCTTATTTTTTTTACACATTATTAACTGTTGCCTACATACCCCAATGCAATTTGACCATGACAGTTCCGTTAGTTTGTGTGTGCTATGGTAATAGCAGCTAATGCAGCCTCGAGCTGCTAGCCTCAAGCAGAGACGAGGAGTGGAGCTTTGATTTTTCCTCCCAAACTCAACTGGCCCAGACCTAACTCACTGAGTTCAGGCTGTAACGTCTCAAAATTCCCCCGGGCTTGAATTTGGTTGGATTCACACACATTTCCTGTGATTAAAAAAACAAACACCTTATACTCGGTGTAATGTCATGAATAATATATTGGGCTGGGCATCATTAACCTACTGTAATGCATAATTTGAATATTAACGTTTGACCATTGTCTCAATCAGTTTTCGCTGCTGTTTGAAAATCACTGACAGCAGTTGCCTAAAACCGTACTGAAACTCCCATCTCCTGCCTCTCTCATTAATGAGGAGAAATGCTTCACGATCTCTACTTAATATATGTCCGTTTTCAGGCTGTGCTGAACACACAGGAATGCACGTCAAGGATCGTGTCACGAATGTCTATTGAGCTGTGTTATCACATCTCTGCGCAGCATCTCCTCCTCCAGTCGTTTCAGCGAGGGCAGGCGACAGAGGTGAAGCAGTTGTGACTGAAGCAGGAGGGGTATGATGGTGTGAAAACAGCTTTATTGCTCTGTAAAGGCTTTCATAGAGTTTAGCCTGTACCATTTTTTAAATACATATGTTATTATATAAAAGTAAAGGTTTGTGTAAATTCAGGTTTTTTATCGGGCCTAGGCTGAAAACTTTCATGTTTCAGGCTCAGACAAACTGTGGATTCAAAGGCTTTATCCAATTTTTTTTTACATTTGCAGTAGAGCTGAAAGTGAAAACAAACTTGGATGTGTAAAAGTGGTGGAGTTCCCCCATTAACAAATCGACTACAATTAATATTATTCTTAATCATTGTGTAAACTAAAAAGATCTTGGTATCTTCAACTACATTGATGAATAAGGATAGAAAAGTTGTTTAAACTAATGCAATCTCTGACACTTCATCACTCATCAATAAAAGCGCAATAAGATGAAAAAGTGATTTATTACGTGCTTTGGTGTGTGCCGACTCAATGATCCAAGGCTGGATCACATCTTGGCAGTGAGCACTGTCTGAGGACATCTGAGCCTCCAGGCCTACAAACGCTTGTTAAACGAGCTGTTAGTTTGTGCTTCTTGTGTATTAAGCGTTACATTCAAGTCACAGCGGTAAGCATCTGTTGCAATGTCTGAAAAACCAATAAGGTCATTTAACAACACTTAACACTGTTCTGAAGGTATTTCCAGGATCCTCAAAGACTCTTCCAACCATCTGGCTTGTTACTCTCAAGCACTTTGCTTTATTTGGCAGTACCATCATTTGCAGTGGGATAAGGGCGTTAAAATATAGTATTGCTGCAAGGAAATTAATTACCCTGTGGATTGCAGTGGTAGTGTTGAGTAAAATAAGATTCTGGTGATTCATCAGGTATTATTGTACCAGTAACAACCAGACAGTGTTTCTGTCTGCACCTCGTGGCTGAAGGCAACATAGCGGAGTTTGTGTCAGGAAACCCCCCGGTGTGCACCTGGGCCCGGTAGCTCCTCGGCTGTTTGGCTTGGCCGCAGCAGGACACAGCTGCGAACTCAACGGTGGAAATCACTATTAATGCACTTTGCTACATTCTGGAGGGAAATAATCCATTTCCGATGTAAATCACAGAGGAATGTGTTCAAAATACTGAAGATGAAAATTAGAGAGGTCTGCTGCTCACCTAAGGGTCAACTGGGGTTTTTGTCCCGACCATAAGTTTGCCAGAATCAAATCTCAAATCTCCCCCATAAAACACTTAAACATTAATTTTTTTTCTTGTAATTAATCGATGAAGATCTCACATTAATGAGTGAGTTATAGGTGTGCTGGTAAGTAGATAATGTTACATTTGGACAAAGTCAGGCTAGCTGTTTCCAGTCCTTAGTGCTATCGTTAAGATAACCAGCTGCTGGCTGTTATGATTAATGCAGGCTAAAGACATGAGAGGTAACATTTTTTTCTCACTGAGAGTTAGAGTGCAGTTTAAATCCTGCAGCTCAGACTGATGTTTTGCCACATTTACTTCATCCCCTTTGTTTTGTGCTGTAGGGTCAACGATGATAATAATAGCAAAATCAGTCAGCCATAATATTTTTGCTTTTCTCTTCTTTGTAGAAAAGTAATGAAGTGATAAACTCTCCCTTTGTTGCATGCAATGAAGGTGACATGAGATAGAAAATGAAGCAAATGAGGATATATTTGGTATTTCATATGCATGAACGAATATATATGCTGCTTGTTTGTAAGAGAGGAATTGACAGAAAAGAAATATTTGAGATAAATAAGACTCAATAGGGGTCTAACTCTCTTTTAGATCTCTTATGAACAAAGACAGTAAAAAGGAGCTGTAAAAAGACTCATCTTACATCTTACCAACCATAGCAAGGACACTCCAATGATCATAGCTAAAATATGCAGCAGAAAACTGCTTAGACGGGACCTCCCATGAGTTAATAACAAGGTATTGATGTCCTAATTAACCTTTCCTTGACTTTATTCTGAGCAGGTGGTTCTTATTATTCATATTGACCACATCAGTCGTTGATCTCTGACCCTTGTACTGGATGTCGTTTATAGGCCACATATTGTTTTTATCCTCTGTCCACGGACTTTGACTGATCTTTAAGCACACTGTCTCCCTCCCACCCTGTTTCTGTGAATCTGGTCTTCATTGAGGCCTGTACAATAAACTTGATGTGTGGCTGGGCTTTTACGTTAGAAAACATATACAAGATTTCATTATGCATCAGCCTGACACTCTCCTATCCTTGGAGTTTACTGTGTAGAATAATTACTTTTGGCAACTTGATGAGTATTGTTTTACATTGTTGTTAAAGTAAACAGAGAAAATAATCCATCTTCTGTTTCATCAACAAGTTCTACATATTTGGCACATTTATATATACCCTTACTTTATTTTCAAGTGAAACCAAATACTCTGCACTCTGGCATAGTTGATTGGCAAAACAATAAGCCAAATTTCATGCAAATTTTCTCCATACAAGAGGTCCCTGTAAGAGGTTTAAGGCCATAACTGTTTGAAAAGGACTTGCCAGAAAGATTGGAGGCGGGACAACTGGCAGCCGAGGGGTGCACTCTGGAAGAATCGTCCCTGTGGCAGATCTCGCCAGCAAAAATCTTTTAAATCATTTGTGTGATCTTAACCTTAGAGCACAAACATGACCTGGTTTAACAAGCCACCAGATCTGACAGATAGCTGTTAGGGGAATGCTTCTGTCCCAAAGGCAACAAATATGTTAAAGAGGTTTTCTCATACTGGATGATGGAAGGTTCTGTTCATCTCATCTTTTATGTTTTTATGTTCGGCAAGAAATTTACTTTTCTAGGATCTGTTGTGATCTGCTTTAGTGGAAAGTAACTGAGTACATTTACTTGTGTATTTTTCCATTTCATGTAACTTAATACTGGCATACTGTACTTCTCTTCCTTGGAAATATTGTACTTTTTAATCCATCACATTTATTTGACAGCTAGAAACTATTTACTTTTCATAAAATAAAATATGTTTGTCTTTTAACCTTTACAATCTTTCACATATTACAAGACGCACATACGGTACTGTTATTAAAGAAAAAAACATGTACAGTAGCCAGTGGCAAGTAAGGATGGGAATCCGCTTCCAGTTGAGAACCAGTAACAAAGGTTATCTATTCCTTTTATCAATGTCAGTCTTGTTTTTCTGACAGTTCACTTTGCAAAACAATGGCATCAAACTCATACGCTGGAGACAAGAAAGAGTCACAGTGGAGAGCAAGAAACGCTTCCTAGCGTTGCTTCATTTCATGAAGAAAGATGACCGTGCAAAATTATAATTTCAAGTAAGAATGGAAACACCAGCAATATCCAGAAACATCTTTCTGCAACATGGTCTTAAATCCCATCAATGCCATTTATTTGACGCTCTACAGCCAGATACTACTGCTTCCCAACCAAAAAGCATGTCTGTTCCAGAGGGTAAATGTCCTGTCATGATAACATTAACAAAAACTAAATGAAAGTTGTACAAATATTCTCTCATTTCATCAACACTGACTGTACACTGACTATTCAATTATAATAAAAGTAAAACATACAAATAATAATAATAATAACTATAGTAATAATATATCAGTCACAGGGGTCAATTTTCTGCAAAAAAAGTACGTAAACTTGTCTACTTCTGTACTTTTACGGTAGGATTTTGAGTGCAGGTATCGTACATTGCTGAATAACTACCTTACCAAAGTAAAAGATGTAAATGCTTCTTCCACCACTGGTGTCCTGATAGATGAGGAATTCATATTAAGAAAAGGAAAATGACGGACCTTTGGACGGGTGGGATCTTTTCAGTAGTTGGTAAAATATATGAGTATGATGTCATAACAGAAAGGAGCCTGTTTTTTTGTTTGGCGTGAGATCAAACAGGAAAGTGCAGTCGCTGCTCCACACTGCAGCTCTCTGGGCAAAATGCAACGCTTTGTTCATTTGTCTGAGAGCCAAGAGGACACAGTTTTCAATATAAACTCATTTGTTTCAACTGAGCCCGCCAACTTAAGTCTGATGTTATCTTTTATGGGGCAGCTGCAGCTCATATTCTCATAGAAATAATGGGATTTTCTTAACAGAGCTTGAAATTTGAATGAGTGGGAGAAGTTAGAAGGTGCCCATACTACTACAGTGATGTCATCTCAATGATGTGCGTGTGTGTGTGCGTGTGTGTGTGTGTGTGTGTGTGTGTGCGTTTGTGTGTGTGTGTGTGTGTGTGTGTGTGTGTG
The DNA here is from genome assembly GCF_963691815.1 of Echiichthys vipera. Lineage (NCBI taxonomy): Eukaryota > Metazoa > Chordata > Actinopteri > Perciformes > Trachinidae > Echiichthys > Echiichthys vipera. The sequence goes on along the minus strand of NC_139825.1, from coordinate 17,098,410 downwards.
TGTGTGTGTGTGCGCGTGCGTGCGTGCATTAACAGCATATGCAAGATTTTTATGGGAAGGCAGGAGATGGGACCTCTGCTGTATTTTATATCCAAAAGCAGCACTGTGTCTTTCTTTTACCAGAACATTTGTCAGACTATACCACCAAACTGTTTGTGGTTTGGAAACTTGGTTTAGCTGAAAGGAAACTCCTTAGGGCCTGTTTTTTTTTTTTTTTTTTTTAATTTCAATTTCTTTTTTAACAGTCTATAGGAACATTCTTCCAAAAGTCGTATGAAGAGATTGAGTCTTGTATGGTCCTAGTGCACAGAAGGCTAAAGAAAGTCAAACAACAGCTAAAACCTTAACCATGGTGTGGCTCTAAAAAATTTAGCTTTCCCTCTTGTAGCTACTTGTGGCCCTTAAGAGCTTCCTCATTAAATGCTCCCTGCTTTCAGTCTTTATGCTAACTTTAGATAATTTAAACAGCTGCTGACTTTAGCATACATTATTTTGGAAATGATGGTTAAGCTAACTATATAAACCCGTACAGATCATGATTGATTTTTATATGAACTAAATTAGGGTGTCCAGATGTCCCGCTGTTTTCTGATATCGGTAAGGGCAGCAGAGCCTACCAGTTGACATGTTGTGCTTGCACAAATACCATTGACAAAATACATAAAACTGGAATTGTCCCCATTATTATTTCATAGATAATAACATTAGATATTTTAATGAAGTGGAAATGTCAGTTTTCATTTCAGGAATGTGGTCACCTTTAATTAAATTAAGTCTGTTTATCCGGTTTATCTTTGTTTTTTCTGTTGTTTAGTGGATGCATTCAAGTCACCAGGCCCGATTGCTGCAGGTTAGCCCTGCACTCCCCTCTGCCTTGACAGTCTCTCTACTTTATGGCACACTACACAAACCGCAAACAGACTATGAAAAACTGTACAGCCCGCGGCCCTCCTCTTCAGTCATCACCACCACCCAACCATCTCCAGCACTTGACAACCTGGGTGGATTCAAGTGGTCGCTGCTGCATTCACGGGCTCTTCGTTTAATGACAGATTGTGCACATCATTGTACAGATAAATGCCACTCTCAGTTCTTATTTGTCTCGGCCCATGTTCTTTTTGTGTTGAGCTTGAGGAGGTTACAGGCCTATATTCTTCATCCAAGCCTGAAGGATGACCTCATGGGGCTAACAGCTGCCATCACCATTCTCGCAGGAGTTAATAGGAACAGCATGTAGCCTCTGGAAAGGACTGCCTAGCTCTTTCCCCCCTCTTTCTTTCTTTCTTTCTTTCTATCCCCACTACTTTCAATAATAGACTGCCAGCTAACATAATTTTTGTGTATTTTATTTAGGCTATTTACTAATTTTAAAGCAGCATTACAGACCTAAAACTGCCAAACTGTGTAATGTTACATTCTGTGAGCAGTCAGTTTAAAGGGATACTTCAGAATTTTTGATGTGGGGAATTTTCCCGGGGGGAGCTCAGTGCTCTCGTCAGAGCCACCAAAATCCACTAACAGTAATTTTACCTTGCAGAACAAAGGAGTTGCTGGTCTACCGCTGCCTTGATCGGTTAGTTAGTTTGTTAACTTTGTTAGTTCCTAACCCTAAAGCACAGAACGGCTTCAGTCCCCCATGTAAACAATTAATTGTGTGTTCATTTAGGACCTTATTGATCACTATAAGAAACTGACCTTCAGGTTATTTAAAACCTTTTGTTCCATGACGTTTTAAGGAAAAATAGAAGAAACACTTTGTGAATTTTCTTTTGATTCCTCAGTGGTTCAAAACTACAGATTATTTGCGAGTTAACATTTGAACACATGAATACACAACTGATTTTGGGTGATATTCTGAGTTGTGTTGAACTACCTATCAACTACCAGCGTTTACAAATGGAGGATATTTTTCTCTACGGCACACCACGTTTCACTTGCTTCAGTCATAACACTGGAAATCTGGAGCTTTATATATTCCTCTGTTGTCTCTTAACTGCTGTTCCTCTTGCCTCATTTATTATCAGAGCGACTGCAAAATCTATTCTGTTGGCTGATGTCAGTTCATTCTCATGATACACTGATATCCGTGTGTGTGTGTGTGTGTGTGTGTGTGTGTGTGTGTGTGTGTGTGTGTGTGTGTGTGTGTGTGTGTGTGTGTGTGTGTGTGTGTGTGTGTGTGTGTGTGTGTGTGTGTGTGTGTGTGTGTGTGTGTGTGTTTTCAGCAGTTGGACCTGCACTGGAATTCCTTGTGTAATGTGTGAGCCATATGACAGTTATTTATCAAACGGCGGTACGCTCACCCACCCACTATCTGGGCTTTGAATCAGACCACAGTCTGAACACCAGAGAGAAGACAAAGTCCAGCTGATGCTACAATCTCAATTTTATGTTTGGTTCTTGAAATAAAACAGCAGCTTTGGAGCAGAAAGAGCTTTCATATTTTTTTTTTTATCGTGCAAGTACTTTGCTACAAAGGTTTAGACTAAAATATCTCAACAACTGTTGGACGGATTGCCATAAAAATTTTTGTGTGACATTCATGGTCCTCGGATTCATTTTTTTCCATTAACACTACCATGAGGTGGACCTTTGTGGTTTTGACTGATATGGCTCAAGAACTATCTCATGGATTACCATGCAATGTGGTTCAGACTTTCACGTCCGTCTCAGGATAAATTCTAATAACTTTGATCTCTTAAGTTTTAATCTTACACCATCATCCGGCAAAAGCATGTTTCCAATACTTTTATGACGTTTATGGTTAAATACCTAATGGATGTATTAACTAGAGGTCGAAGCGGGGCCCCTGTTCATTGCTCTGAAAGTTGCACATGAAGCCAAAAAAGTTCACTGCTGTGTCAAAACTTACTTGGATGATCGGCACTACTTCTGCATAGTGTGGCCCATAGAGCAGGCGCACTAGAGACTTCCACTGGCCAAGCTGGATACATTTGAATTCAGGCTATGACTAACTTGAATGGCAATTGATTCGATTGTGCAGCTTTTATAGACATTCTAAATATTATCTGACTAAATGGATCAAATTCTGATATTAACACAAGTCAATTTAAGGGGGTTGTGAAAAAAACGCTTCTTTCACAATTTAATTCAATGGGTCACTGTTTGGCCATTATGTCAAATTGGTTTCAAGGCCTGGCCCACCTGCATGGATCAGTTTAACCATGCTTTGTGTTAAATGCCAATAAGAAAATGTTAGCATGCTAACACTAGTGCTGCGTCACAATTCTGATACTTCCATTAGTAAACGTGCATGTAGTACACTGCGTACACACTTGCTTAGTGGGTGAATTTTGAGAGGGTAGTGTTGTCTCAAATTACACAAGACCGTTATGCACTCACCAGATATGATGATTACAATATTTGACTGATTCTTCTTCTTCTTCTTCTTCTTCTTCTTCTTCTTCTTCTTCTTCTCTCCGCCAACTTGTCACCTGCCCAAATATCTTCTGGCATGCTTTCTCACTTTGGTTTTATTAAACATGAACATAACTTTACTGTTTCTTGCTTTTGTGTTCACTCTGTTTCACACGAGGTGGAGATAACCACCACCGTGTCCTCTGGTGTTCCCCAGAGCATCTGCTGCAGTTTCCTCAGCTGCATATTTTCACATGTTTTAGTGATACCTCTTTTTCTGCTACGCAGCCAAGATGTTGAGCATTGAGGGTATGAAGTGTCCCACACTCAACTTTTTACGAGTGCAGCATCCAGGTACTCATAATGCACTGAATTTTGTCACACTTTGAGCGTACTGCAGTATGCAATAATGTGTGGTAGTACGCTAATTGAAACGAAAGCATGAAAACATGACGATTACCAGTGCTAAACATCAGCATATTAGTATTGTCACTGACATTAGTGCTTCGTGTCTAAGTAAATCCTCATACAGTAGGTCTGCTAATTGAACACAAGATTTTATGAAAAGCCATTTTTAATACATATACAAAATAATCACTTCTTTTATGGTGAAATGGACTAAAATATTAGACCAAAAATCTTTCTCTTATCAAAAAGTATGGTATAAAAGGTTAAAATAAATATTAATTTGATTTGTTTAAATTGACTGCAGATAGAGAAGCAGACTAATACACAAGCTTTGACAGGGGATAGAGATAAAGCAACATTTCACACCACAGTGGCATTAGACCAACGAGAAAGGCAGCGATTAGAGTGCTGATTACACAGTTTCCACTTTCCAGTTTTTTTCTCTCCAGCATGTTGAGAAAACAAGGTTCTTTACAAAGTACTTTAGTTATATACTGCATCATGGATGGTGTGGAAATAACTGATCCACATTTCAACTCTGTGATCCTACTTTGGAATAATAGTGTGACAAGAAAACTGAGTTTACACAGAAATATGCAAAAAGAATAATTCACCTGTGAAGTAAGAACCTCTGATCATTATACAAAAGGAAGACATATAAAATAATATATTTTTACATACTGAAATGATGGCATTTGTATATACTGGTGGTTTATATACAGAATAGTTTTAGGTAGAAATGCAGCCGAAGTTAAGAGTCATTAAAGTGAACCTACAGGCAGCATCTGAAAGCCAGATATTAAAAATGATTCAGCTCTCCTGAGTGTCTCATGATTTCTCTGGACCGTCACACATGTTAGTCATCATCAAATGGAGGAAGAGTGAAGGAAAGCTGCCAGAAAACAATATCCATCAATTACTTCAGCTGTGTAACAGGCTGGGTTCAAGAACAACGTCTCTAATAAACACAGAGCCAGCTGCTCAGCACAGATCCCAGCACCAGCGACACCAGCTGTGCCAGTCTCGCTGTCCCACTGGTTGCCAACTGGACTTGCTTGCTGTTAAAACCTGAGCCATAACGACGTGAAGGCTGTGTGCCCCCCCCACTGCAGAGCACCATAGGAGCCTGAAAGGAAGTGGGTCTCCTCTGTGGTCGGTCTGGACTGGACCCATCAGTCGGCCTCTCTCCGATGAACAGCATCAGATGTTTCCTGTGGTCCAGCTCAGTCTTGAAGAGCTCATACTCTTTATGTGGCAGCTTGATGCCCAGCAGGTTGCACCCATCTGTGTGGGTTAAGTCCTGCTCCACCCCGACCTCCCATCCTCCTGCCCGGCCACACTTTCCGGCCCTCGTCCCGTTCAGCAACTTCGCTGTGGGCTCCATAGCTGTGACTCTGACCTGGGTGACCTTGAAGACAAACTCACTGGCTCCTGAGACCTTGGTAGAGGGATTTCCCTGAGCATAGTGGCCCGAGGCTCTCAGGGTGAAAGTGGGCTGAGAGCAGGCGGGGTCAGAGTAGTGCTGGTAGATGCCTTCCCATGCATGCTGGTCAGTATCGAAAGTGAAGTCTCGGGTGAGGAAGAGGACGTTGGGACGGGTTTCACAGCGCCGGCTGACCCAGCGGCCGTCTACAGACAGAGGGGCTGCAGGGCTGCGGGGCAACACTGGGGGACGCTGCTCTGAGGAACGATACACCAGGGCGCACACAGGGCAGGGATGGATGTGATGCTGCAAAGATTAAGGGAGAGGTGAGACAATGAGAGGATTTACGGCTGCAACTTTGAAGTTGGGTTTGAGGATTAATTCTTGACCTTAGAGACAGTTAAAGTGCTCTAGGGCAAGTCACCAAAATGCTGTTAACAGTAGAAGACGTGTGTAGTACAGCTGCTTGCCCTTACAATTAATCTTCCAGACTAAACAAATAAAAACACTGTAATGTCTCACCATGGAGTTATGCAGTGGTTGTTGGTACCCTGTTGGTCTGTAATGAGTCCTCTGTGTCCAGTCCGTGTTAATGTCCCCTAAGAGCAGCTCCTGGACCTTCTCTCCATGGCTGTGGTGCTGCGTCTCCACCCGTATCAGTCCCAACTCCATCATGGAGAAGCCCAGTGTTGCAAGACATCCCCTTCCTGCCCGGGTGTTGTACAGCTCATATGGCTTCCCCGCCAGCACTCGACCCAGGGTCAGGCCCACGCAGGTGGGAGGCAGCCGGGAGACCAGCCTCTGCTTGGCTGCCAGGCTGTGGACCACAATGCCCACCTTGCTGAGGTGGTGTTCAGCTTCGGTGCCCCCGCGGGTGATCCAGGAGGCCTGCCGCAGACGAAACTTCCCTCTGATGATCAGGGAGTAGGCCGGGTCCCTGCAGCCGCTGTCTGTGTAGTAGTGCTGCAGGGCCTGGAAGTGACGGCTGGGGTGGAAGGTGTAGGAGCGGGTGAGGAACTCTGGACCTGGCCGAACTTCACACCTGAACGCAGACAAATAAAAGGGTTAAAATGAGGCAAGATCAGTGATTAGTTGTGTCAAGTTATAAGTCTTCATAAGCAAAAAGCTACAAATATTTCAGGTCTCTGAACATTTTTTTTTCAAAGGTGTGTAAAATCTATATATTTTTTTGAGCAGAAACACGTATGTGTGCGTGTGTGGTTCTTCGTGGGTTTGTCACTACGAGCCACTTGTATTTTACACACAGGTAGTCAGATGAATCCATTGTTGATATAGATATATTGATTGTTGCTACTTTAAATATTCAAGGTGTAGCCTTTGTGTTTAATGTGCTTCCTGAAGTTTCTCAGTCATTTCTGTTATTAAATCTGAATGAAGTCAACATCTCAGATTTACAACTCTGGTGATATCTGCCTCAATTCAAATAGTGGAAAGTGATTACTATCTTTGAATATAATCAATCTACAAAGGGTATAACAATTAGAAAGATCCTGTACATGAAACCATGAGGTAGATATGTGCAAGTTCATAAGGGTGATAATAAAAAAATAAATTAAAAAAAGTGTCTTATGAAGCTTCCTTAATTCACCTTGTTGACACCCATGTGCCATCCAGTCTCGGGGGGATGTCCGCTGTTATTCTCACTCTGTCCTGTAGTTGGTGGTACTGACAGTCCTGCTCCCAAGGGAGGGTCTCACTGAGGTTGGAGGAGTAAGTGAAGGAAGATGTGGGCACCTCCCATAGTTTACTCCCTGTTCCAGCCACAAACACAGCTACAGAGGAAGAGAAAATCATAAAACAGTGAGTAAATATTATCCAATCAGATAAACACAGAGGCTCCATTATACATCATTTAGATTTCTAGGCTGATTTTGGGTGGATGAAGGAAATGGGAACACCAGAATGATTCAGTTGAGAGATGATTATCACCCTCCTTCATCTGAGACTGAAGGGAACAAATAATATCCACGAGGGAGTATTCACATCTTCTCCCTGTTACATCCAAACACACTTATGGTTGACTGCAAGCTGTTTCAGGGTTGTCATTTTGGTACATTTTCCATGTAATGAGTGGTGAGCGGGTGCTAAAGAAACCATACGTAGCTGTGAATCAGGACGTTGGCCACAGTACAGACAGTTTTGGCTTGTCACTCCAATCGGCCTGCAGCTGGAACACATAGCTTATTTTGGGGTTTTGCTTCGAGGCAGGAGATGTGTTTGTGTGCTAGGGCCTGACCAATATGGATTTTTTGAGACCGATGCCGATAAAGATTTTTGAGGGAAAAAAGTTTGCAGATGGCCAAAACGGCTGCCGATGTAATGCATTTTTTTTTTTTAGCTAGAATGAAGATACACCTTTGCTATATGGATTGTGCACTAAATTTGCACAATATGACTCTGCAAAAGTACTCAGAAGGCTACTTTCTGAAACAAATAACTTTATTAAAGAACGTATAACATTACTATACAATTTATTACATTTTCAACTAATTCTAGAAGTGAACACTGAGAGAATAAAGACTCAATAAACATCATGTTAAGTATCAGAAAATGATCTCCATTTAAATGAATAATATGTTTTTAAAAAGCTACATGTCACCATTTCTAAATTACTCTGTAAAAGGTTTTCATATTGGTGCATATCAGAAAACATAGGCCCATACAGATAGATACCGATGCCGTCCATGATAGGCCTAGTGTGTGCAGGAGTACATGCTTTTTGTATGTGTGCGTTTCATCAAGAAAAAAGCAAACAGAGGGTCTCTGACAGCAGCGGGCCGGCCTAGCCAAACACATCTGTTGATAATATTATTTAAAAAACTCATATAATGATGAATGCTCTTGCTTGAGTTTCCCCAAACACTGACAGTTAATTTAATCCAAAAGAAAGCATTATTACACTAAAGCATTTATTGATCTGACACTTGCACATCTGCAGTCTGTTTGCCTGTCGATGGTCATAACTGCACTTTCAGCTTTTGTCGTTGACACAGAAATGTGTACGTTGTCGACATTGCAATGCAGAGCGCTCTGATCTGGTTTCAGTTGAGACCGAGAGGATTTTCTGATTGCACCCTCATAGTTGCAACGTGAGGAAATCCACTGGGGTTTGGACAGTGTGCTTTTCTTTGTGTGAAAATTATGGCTACAGTTTCATCCTCCCAAAACAAATGTCAAAAAGCAACGGTCGATGAATTCACTCCATCTCCTGTTTTCTTAAACCTCTTGTTTTTCCCTCTCACACTGTAGTGAATGAATCGGATCCTTCAAGTTGAAACATGTAACTGTATCAAACCTTTCGGCTTCTGTCAGTTTTAGAACATACATTACAAACATACATACAACGTAGTTTCTCTGTCCCGCCTTACGAAACTCCTCTTCAATGCATTGCCAGTTATTATGTATAAGTTTACATTAATAAAGATAAAATATTCATTTCTGTGCACTGATTCAGCATACAGTTTGATCAATCTTGTTCACTCTCGACATGAGTCGGATTCAATCGCTCCCCGCTCGTTCACTCAGTGCCGTTGCTGCACTATGTAACTTTACTGATGAACAACAACAACAACAAAAAAACACTCTGTATGTTCAGCAGGCTGACCTATTATATACCCAACACTTAAAAGAATCTTTCAAAAAGATTTTTTTTCGCCCATCACTAATATTCAGCCACTCACTTTTATTCTTCACGGTAAATTGTTTTTACATGTTAGTTCTTGGATGGATCAAACAAATATAGCATGTCATATAGTGAGCTTTAGAGGTGCAGCAGAATTGTTACTACTGTCTCCCTGGTTTCAGTCTTTATGCTAGGCTATAAGCTAACCTTCTGCTGACAGTTTTATATTTATATTTATTGGTATTAATCTTTTCATCTAACTCTCTGCCATAAGACTATTTAAGAAACTTAAGCTTTAAGTAAGCGTATCCTGCTTACCTTTTCCTCTGTTTCCCTTTTCCTTCCCTCTTATTCACTCCCCTTTATCCTCACAGCTCTCACATTCTTTCTTTCACTTTCTCAGCTTCCCTCTGGGTTTTCTGTGGAAGACAGCTTTATGGGTGTAATCTTACTCCACTTTTCTCTCATTTGACTTTAGATGCACTTGGGGGGAACATCACCTGTCGAGCCTCTATTTGAAATGGGAGTTAGTTGTTGAGCCACAGATAAGTTTGTTCACATGACTGAGCAGATTGAGCTGAAGGTAAATCGGGACTGTTTGAAGAAGAAGAAGAAGAAATAGAAGAAAAGTTTGTGAAAAGGCTACAAGATGGCGGCTCACTGAGCAGCGTTTATTAACCTTGTTAGTGTCAGAGGGATGATATTTTTTTCGTTTCCCTTACTCCTGGAATGCTTCCCACATGTTGACCACAACCACAGACATATGTGCAGAGCAGTCATTTCCTAGCATCCTTCCACCTGACACACACACACACACAGACACAGACACAGACACAGACACACACACACACACACACACACACACACACACACACACACACAGACACAGACACAGACACACACACAGACACAGACACACACACACACACACACACACACACACACACACACACACACACACACACACACACACACACACACACACACAGACACAGACACAGGCACACACACACACACACACACACACACACACACACACACACACACACACACACACACACACACACACACATGTAGAGTTTGCATAGTCACATATAAAGTCACAGACCACAAAACCAGATTTAAGCTCAAGGCACATTTATCCTCCTTTAAGTTGTCTGTCAATTTGTTGATATGATTAATACTTATTTTTCCTGTCACAGGCATTGAAACATGTTTGCAATTTTCCCCATGCACTGATGTATTTGTTTATGCTCCATGTCACTGCAGCTGGCGAGGGAACCCGGTCAGTCGGACCCAGCTGTGCTCCCTTGAGAGAGCTCGGAGCAGAAATACTAATCAGGATTAATTAATTTCCACCGCTCTTTGCAAGTCATCCAATCGGTCTGTTTTGTGTTATCCACCCTTTGTAGCTGCATGCAACATGTTGCCTAAGCGGTTACTCACACACAGTGCAATGAATGGACAGAGAGAGGCAAGCGTTGCAGTATGTGATGTGGAGTCATTTGGGTTTCTATATTTGAGTTTCTGTTTTTGCCAAAGTATTTCTATAGTGTTTCTTGAGGTCACTTGTCATTCAGCCCCTTTCCCTCTCTTGGATCTCATTCCAGTTGGGCATATGGTTGCATTTACTAAAAGAGTACTCATAAAAGCAGAGCTTAGTAAAACAAAATTGCTCATCGTGGGGTTTTAAGTATTCTTCTACAAAAGAGCCTATTTCAACCACAAGTAAGGCAATGTTGTAGTACATATGATAATATCCAATCCCCAACTCAATTTGGAGGAAAGGGGGGACTGTTTTAGTTGATTAATCTCCTACATAGGCAGTCAGATACCATTAGTTTTACCCTGCAATGGTTCCCACTGATTTATTGTTCCACTATGGCCCCTAACCCCCCCATGCAACCTGCACCTCTCTGTCACAGTGTAGTGCTCAGTGCATCTTTTAGAAACAGCTTTTATGTATTTTTTACCATTAAAAGTCAATGCAATGATTTAACTGATGCAAATAGTTACATTTATAGTTCATGTTGGATTATATACTCACTTGCAGTTTTATTAGGTACACCTAGCTAAAACTAATGCAACTATTACAACAGTCATACAGCCAAACCTGTCTTCAGGAAGATATAATGTTTTTGTTGAAAATGTTTCAGAGAGATGTTGATTCAACTGTGTGTTTTGCAGGCTGCAGTTTGCGGTGCTGTTGAATTTTATTGGGTTATATTGACAAGTGTTTCTATTATTAAGCTTACCCTCATTGATGGAATGATTGATGAAATTGAAATAGATAGAAACATGTTAGTGCAGCGCCATATACTGACTGATTGATTGATACAGCTTTGTAACTAAATGAAAACACACAACGACAGTTGACGACAAACATTTACTCAAGGTTTTTACTTAAAGTCAAACGTCACTAAACTCCATAACTTCATAGGGTTAAAAGGTCAACACAATAAATAACACAGACTCTTCCACCATTTAAGGATAAGTTTGTACTATTTTTTCAAGTCTGTCTTAAAGGTCTCATTGTGTAAAAAAAGGCACTTTTCTTTTTTTTAATTATTATAAAGCAGGTTGGGGTGCTATATAAGTACAGTAAAAGTGTTTGACTTTGGAAGATACTTGATTTGACTAATTCTGACTAAAGACTCATATTAGCATCTAACTAACTAAAATCCAACAAAATAAGAGAGGTAACAACCATTTCAGATGGGTTGTTTTGCTGCCACATCGACCAATCAGACTGCATGCAAGCTGTTGTTCCGCTGTGACTGATTAAAGATTAAATCAGCCTTATCTCTCTTTCTTCTCTTTTTCTTCTCTTTCTGCTCTGCTGCAGTAAACCGGATGTCTTGATGCAGCTGAACAACACGCTACATGTTCCAGGCAGAGATGACGCTCATTTGTCCTCACGCAGTGTCGTGATTTGCCCACAAGGGGTCAGCGCAGCAGCCTGTGACCTGCGTGTGGTCTGGACGGTCAGTCTGTCATCACCACCAACACTGCCGCCACTACTGGCCCTCGCTTCTGCTGACTGATGAGCGTCCAAAGAAATCTACGTGTCTTTGAGCTCCCGTATTCATCCTGTTTCCACACATATACACATGCATGCACGCACGTCCACAAAAACACACTGCACACATTGATTTACAGTACACTGCAGAAGGGATACCATTTATAAAGGACCTCCAGGCTGCTCTCTGTTTGTTTGTTTGCATTTGTGATTACGGTTTGGCAGACTACGCTCTTCTCTCTCATGTCTCATCCGCAGAGTTAAAATACAGTTTTACGTACTTCTTTATTTGGAGCTGTCCTGGAAAAACAAGAACCAGATCCAGGCACTTTCTATTCAGGGCTTTCAGGGAGAATCAAGTGCTAGACGTTGAAGTAGCCTCGTTTTTTAGAAAGAGAGACGTCTTTGTCTGCTTCATAGCTGTTTCTATTGAGGCTTTTAATGGAGAATCATTAAACCTGCCAAAGTGGAGGCAGTGAAGGAGGAAGAAGAAATGTAGTTGATGCACTGAATGATGGCCAAGCAGCACCATGTTCCAGTATTTTAACTACTTTATGTTTCCTAGTTTTTTTTTTCTTTTACTACATCCTCACCCCATTTCTTTCAGTGTGGTTAGCCACAGTGTCCTGTAAAGCCACTTTCTCATCTCTTTTTGCTTGAGTGCTGCAGGACAAAACCCTTGAAACTGTCCCTGAAGTGCCCGTTACCCGCCTGGCCCTCCTCCCCCTCCACTGATTACTGCTCCCCTCCCCTAATGAAAAAGCCATGATGTTTACAGCTCATTTCTCCTGGCTGGATTTCAGATTCCTCCCTTCTTTTTTCTTCTCTCGCCTTTGTTTCAGTTTTTTTTCTCTCTCTCTCTGTCAGTGGTTGATGAGGTGACGTTGGTCAGGAGGGGTGAGGGGTGGCTTCTTCATGAGCTTGGATGACAAGATTAGTGAGGTGCATGTGCGTGATGCTACAGTAGCTAAAATATTCTGCTCAGTCCACATATTTAGTTGACTGCTGCACATTTTTAACAGTTGACAGCTGCTTTTTCAGTCGCTGAGCTGTCCTCCAGATCTCGGATAGGTGTTACAAGACAGTGATTTCCAACTTTACTTGGCTTTTGACCCCGTAAACCGAAGGATTGTTTGCTTGCAGCCACAAGTAGTTGCATTTGTTTTAACCTAAGTTATTTCTGTCTCTTGTGATGGTGGTCCAGTTTAGGAGAAGTTCTGTTATTCTAAGCCTGTATAGTAAAAGGCAGAGACAAGTGTTGAGCAAGATACTTAAAAATGTAAGAATTTATTCTTTACTTTTGTTACTAAACAAGGGCTGTCAAAGGTTCCTCTAAAGTCCAGGTAAAGCTCCAAATTCTCCACACACACAATCACACACACACACACACACACACACACACACACACACACACACACACACACACACACACACACACACACACACACACACACACGTCACATATTCTGTATTTAACAAGTATTGCAATAGAACATCACATTGTGATTTAACAAGGCACAGCCATGTGTTCTGCCAATGTTTAGTAAACTTTTGATTTACTGGTTACAACCCCTTTTAGTGGAGGCTAACCGCCTCTCTACTAACACGTCTCACAGCAGTGAAAATTGAAATAAACCCTCCATCAAAATATTTGGTAAAGACTGCTGTTCTTTGTTCATCAAAAACGGTGGCTTTCGCACAGTGGAAGTAGAGCTACCAGTCGATTCCCCATGGTCAGTACCGTTTTTATCACTGCACCTGCGCAGAGCCCCCTAAAGTGTCATGGTGACATGCCAGGAGACAAGAAGTTAAAAAAGTAGCTATAAGCTTAAACTGGTGTCTCTGTCAGTCTCTGTCAGTTAGCTCTTTATGGTAATGTAACACGTTACATTGTGTCAGAGGTGATGATTACTGTGTCCCGCTGATAATGTTACAGACCTCCAGCACAAATTCTTAGGGCTCAGGTCGTGGCTTGAGGATCAGACTGTACAGTCTGAGCACAATAATGAGTTTGGCTTTACATTACAGACGATTTACTGGTATATTATAAATTAGAATTAGACAACAACATTTCGAAATTGTACAGTGCATGCTCAGCTTAAAGGCACCTAAAGACAAATATGTCAACCCGCAAATTGTGAAAGAATTGACCTTCCTAGGATACGTAACTGTAATGTAAACATTGAATCTAAAACTGTAATTCCTTACACTACTTGTTCCTAAACAAAAGTAAGCACACTATTGTAGCAAGTTACTAAGCAATGAGTTACTGCCCAACACTCATGGATGTAGGAAGGCAAACAGAAGCCAGTTCATTTGCTGCAGAACCTTGTTTCTGTCTTCCCTCCTTCCCTCCTTCCTTGTCGCCAAAGTCAGGCGAAGGTCAGGTTGATTTAGAGGTTTTTCAAAGAACATGAGGTCTGTTTTGTTATTCTAACCCTTAGTCCCCCTTCCTTTTTGGGGGCTTTAACTCCAGCATCTCATAGCGGTCTCCTGGACCAGGAGTTTCCCTCTGTCCCCGGGGCAGCGCATGGACTACTGCTGTTGTCTTTTCATCACAGTGTAAGCTGGTTAATCCAGTAGCCTCGTTTATTTAGAGAAGGGATCTACAGGAGTTTGCCCAGCGGACGCTGCTGCCAGTTCCACTGTGGTTAGCAAACTTTGGCTCCTGTTCACAAAGCAACAACACACACACACCGCATCTCACACCTTCACCATGAGTAATACAGCTGCCAAATTGAGCCGACACATCCACCTACGCCACCCTTTTCTCACCTTTTCATGTGCTGAACAATTGGATTATGTGCTATTAAACATTAGAGAGGATTCCTGATTTAAATAGCACTTGACATGCATTGTGTCGTTTCTTCTTGATGGACAGCTGAGGCAGATTGAGATGTAGATGTTTATGTGCTGAGATAACATCGATTTCACCTGAATCCAAAAGCTCGGTTTGGAGACGTTTTGGAAGATCCGGTCGGTGGCTGTTTCACATTCTTAGAAAGTTGGAACAGGAATGTTACGGGCCAAAACATGAGAACTGCATCCACAGTTTAATTTATATTTTATATATTATATGGTCAAGAGTTTTTCTCTATGTTAAAATGATGCAGGGATTGTGGTTGGATCATCCATTTCAGTTCAGATCTCCACTGTCCCACAATGTTAAATTATTTTGGCCAAGAATCCACTTCATCCAAATAATCAGTGTGGTCTCTTCCATGTGGACACTTTTATCTATATCAGAAACTTGAAAAAGTGTTTGTCTTCTAAAGTTAAAAGTTTGGGTTAAAGTGCACTCAGTAAATATAAAGAGTCAGTATGGAGTACATTGGCTCTAGAAGCTTTTACTCTTGTAGAAATGACATTAAACCTGTCAAATTTAATCTGAATCTAAATTTTTTGGTCCAAATAATTCCACTTTGATATTAATGATGGCTCTGTAAATTCACTCCTGATCAGTTTTCTGCTCTCTGAGCTTCTTCTGACATCTGGTCAGGGCCAGTGACTCAACCTCGCCTGTCTACTCTACTACACTTGAACAGTGAAAAAGAAAACAATGCACAGATACCAGTCTACCAGTCTACCACTGAAGCAGCTAGGGATGGCTGGAGGAAGGGGTGGGGTGGGGAGTGTGATGATTATAACTGGGCAGACGCCTCCTCCTGTCTGTCTCCCACAGCTCATCACCCTAACAAGCCCTGATGGCCAAAATGCTGCGTTTCCGTGATCGATGCTGCGGTGGCTGGACAATCAGTTCTGCACAGCAGCCTGAGGTAAATGTCAGTAATGGCTGTCTCCTGTTATTCTAACCATTAATATAATGGCAACATTAGTTCCAGGGCCACGCTTCTCTGCTCCGAGGGAGCCATTGTTTAAAGACACCAGCCAGAGCTCTTTTTTAAAGACCACAGATCTGACTGAAGCTTTGAAGACACACAGAGGAGGAGAGGGAGAACACAGACCGGCTATTCATAAGTCTAACGTAGGCACTGGTCGTGTTTTTATTTTTCAGAGTGCTGATCCACATGTTACCCTGCAAATCATTTGAATTGTGACAAATTACATAATAACTTCCTCGTAATTATGAGTTTGTCTGTTATAATCTCTTTCCTTTTTTCTCTCAGTGTCCTGCCATGTGTTCTTTAAGCTGAAGCTGCAAGTGTTCAGCTGATTTCTCATATATGAGAGAGCGGTTTTCTTTTTCTTTTTCATAAAGTGAAAGCTTTGGATTACAGGCAGAAATCTGTTGCAGTCTTTTAAGACCTTATTCTAAATGCAAGATTTGGAAGTTATTAACACTAATGAATACAAACTTTTTGGGATTCATAGACCATGTGATTATGAAACACTAGCATTATTTCAAGCTTTCGGAAACTCATCTTTTAAAAACATTTATCTTGAGTTTTTTTTAAAGTCAAAATCAGGTAAAAAAAAGTCTTTGTATGAACTGACTGCACAAATTCCCTTAATACAAATCTGCACATTTATGGGAGTAATTTAAGACTACTATATATTACAAAGAGCTGTTTAAACAGCTGGAAGCCTTTTTTTTTTTTTTTTAAACACAGTCATCCTGTAGACGCTGCCTGAACTCACCTTGCCACAGCCACAGCAGCCAGACTCCCCTCAACAGGTGACTGAAACGTCCGTTTGACATGATTCCTGCTTCCGCACACTTCATTCCCACACTCCTCAGCTCAGCAAACAAACTTTGATCCTCGGGAAATCCAAAACACACAGAGGCTTCTGTCAACAAGAGACGATCATGTAGGATATCACCATGACACGAGCACATATATGAAAAGTCCAGTAATCCCTCAGATGAAACTCTGGTGTCCTGTTCAGCCAGCAGGGAGTTTTTTTTTCTCTCTCTTCTTATTCTTCTTTTCGTTCTTCTACTTCCACTTCTTAGCTTCCATGGTCTGATAGGAAAGTCCTCAGTTGGAACCACACGCTTCATGCAACTCCACACTGGTGCTTTCCTCAAGTGGGGAGAGGGGGATAGTAAATTTTCTCTCTCTCTTTCTCTCTCTCTCTCTCTCTCTCTGTCCACCCCCTCTCTCAATCACACACCGTTGCCTCACTACTGTGCAGCTCTGTGGATCTGTTCCATTTAATGCTTGTGCAGTGAGTGTGTGTGTGGCAGAGATAGGGGAAGTTTGTGTGTGTGTGTGTGTGTGTGTGTGTGTGTGTGTGTGTGTGTGTGTGTGTGGCAGAGATAGGGGAAGTTTGTGTGTGTGTGTGTGTGTGTGTGTGTGTGTGTGTGTGTATGTGTGTGTGTGTGTGTGTGTGTGTGTGTGTGTGTCTGTGTGTGTGTGTGTGTGTGTGTGTGTGTGTGTGTGTGTGTGTGTGTATGTGTGTGTGTGTGTGTGTGTCTGTGTGTGTGTGTGTGAGGGAGAGAGAGAGAGCTTTTAGCTTCCTAAAGTGGTCTGATGCTACACCAAAATTACAACAACCCAAAATATAACAACATATTTTCTCGCTTACTTTTTTCTGTAGTTGTATCTTAGCAATGCATATAGTTTTGTGTTGGTTTTGAGATATTCATCTCTGAGATTTCTGCCTCCACCCTAATATAAATAGAGGTGAATAAAATTGTGTTTGTTGTGCTTGCAGCATTAAACTACAATTATCGCCTTGCAGTTGTATGCCTCCGCACACCATCCAAGTTGCATTTCACATCCAAACTGTCCAGACTTACATAATATATGCAGACTTTTAATATATGACACTTTTAAGGAATTTAATAAAAGGTTTTGGGTGTATTTCTTTAGTGAAACACTGATGCTTCACACACACGTTCAACCCGGCATTGGCAACACAGAAGATCTAAACAATCAGCACAGTTTCAAGATTAGTGTCACAATTCAGGATACGACTAAATGTCTCCCCTTCTGTTTCTAAGTTATGGTGTTGAATGATGGTAAAGGACAGAAGGTTAATTTTTGCTCCGCTGTTGTTGAACAATGTTTGAACAATGTTTGGTTGCACAGCATGAGTTCATAATGATGTCAACAAATGTCAACAAATGTCCTAGTTACTCAAAGACGTCACTGTGCAGAGTTTTTATTGGAACTACGGTCTATTAAAGAAATAGTCCAAATGAAAACTGTTCACACTGTGGTCTGTGGTTTATTGAGAGTAATGAACACTGTTTCTGGGAAAAGATGCTGCTGTTGATTCTTTTAAAACATTTTTATTTTTTATATTGTGGAAACCACAAATGAAACTAACCTGACTCGGCTGGATGAATTGATTTGCATAATTTGCATTTGCTTTGCATATCTATCTGGGAACTCTCGGTTGGAGATCTTTTGGGAAGAGGTGGAAATACTGGTTGCTGATTGGATAAATCATCTGTCTATCACCACCTATGTTTGTGACAGACAGGCCAAATCAACCAATCAGATCAACGAAGCGTATGACTAACTGGCTATGTACTAACAGAGCGTCAAGGCAACGTAAACAACATGTGGGTAAAGGATATTTGCCATTTATGTAACGTGAATATATGGATAAAAGGCACAATTTCAGGTACGGGTGCGGAAGCTGCCATGTTGTTTACACTGAACAGTCGCTTCTCGTTGCGTCACACTTCGAGCTTCCTCAAAACCAACATTGATTGGTGATCTGTGAGTAAAATACAGTGGAGCTTGCAAGATCAGGATGGTCTCGTGAGGCTATGATGAAACTCCATTGGAGAAATCATAAAAGACATATATCTCAAAAACTTTCACATAAAAGTAGAACTATCTTCATGGCTAGATACCACTGTAGGTGAGTGGAAAAATGGGTGAACAGACCCTTTAATTCAACAGCAGCAGCAGCAGCAGCAGTAAGACATGTCTAAACTCAAACCTGCAGCAGCTGCATACAGCGTTTGCACAAACCCATATCACACCCCATTAGAAAGGCTTGCACGCACACAAACGCTTCAGTCACACTGATTCAGAGGCTCTGTGTACACTTGTGGTCTGACGGAGCTGTTGACACTGTTGACCGCTGCAGAGGTAAAGAAGGATTTCAAGCAAGAGTTGGCAGCACATCTACAACGGGTGGGCTGACCAGAGCCCTGGCACACAGTGAGGGGTGCGTGCACTCCTGACATGATTACACACAGACAGCCAATGACCAACGCATTCGGGCTGAGTAATTTTACCACTGGTGTCTTTTATATGGCAGATTTGTAATGCATCATCCTGCTTATATTAACATTTCTTTGCCAATAGTCAGTTTGTTCTTCCCGAGCCATATGTTAAAACTTTCTCACAGTCTTTATGCCACATTCTTGATGGGCATTAAGTGCTGATGATTCTGCTTTAGTTTTATTTTACAATCTGGGTCTCACTTCTGTACTTTTTGCGGTCGTTTGCATCCATAATACTAACATTGCTTCCTTCAAGGTAATTGCTGAGATGTAGGAAAGCTGCAACATCTGTAAAAAAAGAAGTCTGACAAATCAAGAAAAAAAACCTGCTTTACTCAAACTTTGGAAGAGAAAATGTATTAAACAGTAACAGACTGCATAACATGCTTACCGTGGTTGTGAACACATACAGTTTTCCTGTGAAAGGAGGAATTGTTTTTCATTCCGGGTTTACCTCCAAAGAAGGTGATTACAGATGTGTGTATGTGATTGATATTTCAAGAAACAACCATATCTTTTAAAAACAATTTTTATACTGATTTGGTTTCCCAGTTATGTTTTGGTAAAAAAATGTCACTGCTTCCAAAATTGTGTTAATTAGCTTTTTTTTTTTTTCTTCGTGTGAAAGAAGCACTTTATTTTTGTACGTCACAGAAATTATAAGGAAGAGTTAGGGGCAGATGGTGGGTGGACAAATAGCTGAACTTTGATGTCAGAGTCCCACAATGAAACCACTTTGGCAAAGTTCAGAGCGAGATTGTGGTTTTGGTTAAATGTTGACACAGTAAACACGTTGTGTGTTATGCTTTATGTCACTGCGGACCTTGGCTGTAGTTGCGACCAGTGGATGTTGTAGGAAAACAAGAACATGTTGTCTGTAAACATTTTTCTGATAAGTTCACTACTAAAAGTTTGCCTGATGTGTTAATACATTTTTTCCTTATTATGTTGATACAAAACCAGAGTTTTCCTTTTAAAACATTTTTGCTTTTGCAAATTAGTAAACAAAACAAAAGAAACATCATTCTTAGGAGACAGGGTTGCAACAACAATATTTACATGTGCTTGCTAATCCCAGCCTGAATTTGAACCAGGAACCCTCTTGCTGTGAGGTGACAGTGCTAACCACCACACCACCATGCTGCCCTGCTAGCTACATTGTTGTTATTTTTCTTTTTTTTTTAAAGAAATAAGCAAAACATTGAAATCACCATGTTAAAAACCCTCTTATATGTGTAGTTATGCCAACTTATATCAAAAATGCATAAAAATTATCGTTGTAAAACTCCTTTACATGGTGGCAGCATGTAACGTGTTGAAGTTACGCGGCAGCACAACAGAAAGAATTTTGGTTTAGCCAACAAAACCACTTGGTTAGGTTTACAGAAAGATCATAGTTTGGGTTAAAATAAGTCAACATCTCTTTCTCTGGACGGTCCAATCCCTGCCGCCAGTCGTCACTGCTAATATTTCAGAAGAGCCTAATCTGATTGTTTATCAGTGCCTCTGGCTAAGTGCTAACTTGCTGTGACAGACCCCACAGAGAGCGTAGAGGAGGGAGGACAGACGCTGCTGATCTCTGATCCCAGATCTGACAGCTGGCTCCCTCAGGAGGACACTGCCTGGGGTGTCAGTGGCTTTGATCCACTCAGGGTCCTCTCAGGAATGCACACGGACACACACACACACACACACACACACACACACACACACACACACACACACGATTGAATGTTCTCAGATGTATATGTAAATACATGTATACCCAATTTGTTAATTTCACCCTCACTCCCTTTTTTTTCCTTTCCTGTCTCTAAGACATAGACTCATACATCCACACTCACAGACACACACACACACTCCCACACTGGGCTCGCCCTGCTGGCACACAAACACAGGAGCTGGCACGAGTTACCTAAGAACACACAGTCAACGCTATTTTATAATCAAATAATTTCTCGATCCTGTAACTAATACTCCTCCACCGAGCATGAGCTATCAACTACGGTGGGCTCAATGTGTGTGGTGTATGTTTGCTTGGGCATGTATCCTATACATCAACACACACACACACACACACACACACAGACACACAGACACACAGACACACACACACACACACACACACACACACACACAGACACACAGACACACACACACACACACACACACACACACACACACACACACACACACACACACACACACACACACACACACACACACACACACACACACACACACACACACACACACACACACACACACACACACACACTCTTGAATAATCACATATATACATACACACACACGGACAACATATTCACACAGAACTTCAGACTGGGTTCTTTCATAGCGGTCATTTTGTGGTCTGGTTGTTTGGATCGAGGCACTTTCTGGTCACTTTACGAGCTGATAGCGCCCCCAGTAGGACTGAAAGTCCATGTGCATCAAACAACTAAGTCCCTTTTCTTCTGTTATCTTCTTTGTTCTCAGCAGAAAAGAACAGATTAGATCATATAAAAGAGGAGAAGAAAGAAGAGAAGAAAGTTTCTCAACAATTTACCCTAGTGTATATAATACTGTAGTCAGACTTCAGGAAGATGTCTTCTTTCACCCGTTGCACAAAGCTGTCTAGTTCTTGACTATTTTAAGTAGAACTTAATGGACAACAATGTCATCTCTCTCCGTGTTTGTCTTCAGTCATGTCAACAGTTACATGAAAATTTTACTGGTAAAATTCAACAAAGAGTGCAATCACCTGTAGCACAGCTGAACATGTTGTTGTGACTTCTTCTTAAAAGTCCTATATTGAAATAAACAAAATACATTCCCATGTCTTTTTAATTCTGAAGTAGACCCAGTTGCTATATACTGTAAATAATATGGAAGTATTCAAACACTCAATCCACAGAGAAATGCCCCTTAAAGAGACAGGTGCTAAAGCGGTGCATTTCAGACAGAGGGTGAATACATCTATATTAAGACAGACAGGATGAGAAAAATAATGTGTTCTTTGAACATTAAAACATTTGAACATGTTTTAGTAGAAATCCAAAATACATATGCATATAAAGTATGAACCTGGTGAGCCAGGTCTTTATTTTTGTGAAACAATCTACCTTGCATTAGGCTACTTTAAGATTATACCGTATTTTCCGCACTATAAGGCGCACCTAAAAACCTTCAAATTTCTCAAAAGCCGACAGTGCGCCTTATAATCCGGTGCGCCTTATATATGGACCAATATTGAGCCACAACAGGTCTCACAACTACGGTAAGCAGCCGCCGACTCTATTTCCCCCCGTAGAAGAAGTAACGGGCGGGGCATGTTAAGATATACGACTGCGCGAAGCTTGCCGTTTCATTTCCATTTGTGTGTTTGTGTAAAGAGCCCAAAATGGCTCCTATTAAGAGACACGCTTACGACGCAGAGATTAAACTCAAGGCGATTAGTCACGCAGTAGAACACGGGAATAGAGCAGCAGCGAGAGAGTTAAACATGAACGAATCAATGGTGCGGAAGTGGAGGAAGCAACAAGATGACCTGCGGCAAGTAAAGAAAACGAGTTTCCGAGGGAACAGAGCGAGATGGCTACAGTTGGCGGACAAACTCGAACAGTGGGTTGTTGAACTGAGAGCACCAAGTAGAAGTGTCAGTACAATCACTATTCGACTGAAGGCAACAGCGCTAGCACGCAAACTTAACATCAATTACTTTAGAGGCGGTCTTTAACGTAACCCCAGCCTCGACTGTAGCGTCTATTCTATGCGCCTTATAATTTGGTGCGCCTTATGGTGTGGAAAATACGGTACATTAAGGGGCCGTCCATATGAGCGTGGGTATTTTTGAGACCGTGGGTTCCTCTGCAGGGTTTGGCCTTTTATCCACACATAACCATAGCTGTGGGCCTCGGAAACCGGAGTTTTTTGTAACCGGAGTCCTGGGTGAACTTTTTGGAAAAAGTCTGGTTTCAGCAGTCATGTGTGGACAAAAAAACCGAGGCAACCCACAATTTCTTGTCAACATTTTTTGACGTCACACTGCACGATGGTGAACAGTCATTTGTATCCATGGAGACTTTTGGAGCACTCTAGACGTGACCAGCTGACAGAGTTGCTGCTATGGAAGACCAAGCCAAAATACTGGTGCTATTTAGCAACTTATCAGCACTTTGTGTGCATCACTGTCAGTCCACACGAAGGAATCTGCCTGGCCTCGGTTCGCCATTGTTGTTTTTGCGATATACATTTTTCCAGCCTTGTGATTGGCTAAAATGGCCTTCCTGTTAGCAGTTCCTACTACTTTGGCATGTGCATAACATTGTTTGAGGCGGATTTTGCAGTTTCAAGTGGACAGAGATATTTTTTATCACATCGTTGGTGTGGATGGGAATTTTTTTCAGGTGGCCATAAAAGTTTGGTTTCAAAAATACCCGTGTTCGTGTGGACTAGGCCTAAGACAGAACACTACAGAGCAGTAGCTTCTGTCCTATTTCTCATAAGTTGAGTTCTCTCTTCATCTGCGCTTCATCTTCATCTTCTGAACTTAAACAAACAAAAAAACAAATCTTGCAGAACAAGCAGCCCTTTACTTCCTCTGCGGCTGGATGGTGGTTCAGTCTGTCTCTGTGTTGTGTGTCCAGTTAACCAACAGGATATACGCCCTCTTTTCCCGACACACAGCCCCACACATACTGTACTCAAGCTGCTGATAGGACTCTGCTCTTTAATCATCACACATTCACAACCCTGCCTCTTATCTGGAAGAGGCATAACTCCAAACACACAGCCAGAAAAAAGAAAGACACCCACATCATCTTCACACTATTCGTCGCCCTTTGTCGACAACATTTCACTTTTCTGAGTAACCTTAACCAGTTTCACCGGTGTCCTTGTTGACCCGAGCTAAACAGTGTCGATCACATTCAGGGACGTTGTTGACAGTGCTGGGTGGTGTCACCAGGTGAGGTCTGGGATACTGTCATGTTACCTCAATGCGCTGATGAAAAGATAGGCTGATGTCTGATGTTGTAATCCCACCCTGCTGCAGATGTCTAAACACGTTACAGCGCAAATGAGAGGAGGAATGCCATCATGTCTGCAATCGTTACTGCGACCCGGGAGCACACAGATACTCTTATTTCTGTAGCTTCCTTTTCTATTGATTATGTTAGTAATGATAATGATAGAAAAGTAATGAGTGAGATCTAGAAATATGGTGCCATCGCTAAGACAAGGTCTGATGGGGCAATGAAAGGCCCAGAAACATTCATGCACACACACACTGATTTAAAGAGGAACTCTGGCCGCTAATACACAGATAGGGTGGGTAAGTGTTTGCATGTTAGAGCAAAGTGTCTCATGACACTGACAGTGTGAGCCAGATGAAGCGTCCCTGGCAGATATTCACACTCAGGGGGGAAAAGTTGAGCAAATATTCAGAAGCACTGATCGCTAACAGATGATAATCAGCCACAGGCTTATTTATTCCCATGCTGCAGGTTGCCACAACTACTTCACTGTGCCTCCAATCCTGCAAAGTTTCCGTCTCCTTTAGCGGAATGAAACGTGTCAAAACGGTTTTGCCCTGTTTGCATGTCGACAAAATCTTGCTTCTAATACTTCGCCATGATGATTCATTCATTTATTTCTGAACCAATAATTGACTTTAAGAGTTTTGACGTTAGTATTAGCATTAGCTCATGCTAGCAAGTAGTGATGGGAATAACAGCTCTTTGACAGGAGCTGGATCTCATGGCTCAGTTGTTTTCTGAAAGCCGTACATCATTCTTTTTTATTTTTTATTTATTGTTAAAGTTGCACTCAGTGCTGTTCCCCACACCTGCTTCACTCTGGCAGTGACGTCTTTTATTACACAGAATTACCGCTCCCGCAACCATCTCTCAAATGAAAACCGGCCAAGAAGAAAAGTAAAGAAAGAAGAAAATAGGAACTCTAACTTATATAGATATGAGAAGCCTGCTTTTGGATACATTTGTGTGAAAAATCACTGCACATTATGAGTCCCACAGAGCTTTCAAACCTCTTTTGGTCCATTGTTTTGGTTTTGTGGATCACACTCCCACTTTCCCCCAAATTTCTTAATTTTGTTTATACTTTGCCTGTTTCCGTGTGTTTTCTTAAAGTACAATGCATTGAGCTTGGCCAAAAGTTTCCTCCGGCGTTGACATTTCTTAAGTTAAAATGGTGCAATATGATTTTTTTTAGTTTGTAGTTACTGATAACTAAATGACTTAGAAGGATGGATTCATGAAACCTTATTTACACTTTCAGAAATGAGTAATTTGCTGAATGGACTACTTTTATCAAAAACCCTGTCCAGTATGGGCGGCCCCAGTGGGAATCAAAACTCTTCCAAAACAAAAAACATGTTACTGCTGTCCTAAAATAAGCTTCTTCTTCTTCTTCTTCTTCTTCTTCTTCTTCTTCTTCTTCTTCTTCTTCTTCTTCTTCTTCTTCTTCTTCTTCTTCTTCTTCTTCTTCCTCTCTGCTGTGTATAGCAGTAAATCTATAGCAGCATAATGACAGTAAAGTGGATAGGACGTTGGAAACTTTAGACTTCATATGCCCTGTCGCTATCTTTACTTCTTAAAAGTTGGATCATATCATGGCATGTGACATATCTGTGGTTTGACTTCTCGTATCTTCCCAGTTGGAAGAGAGATTATAGATAACAAAGTCCTTCTCTTGTTCAAAAATGTACTAGCTTCTAAACTTTCTCTGCAAAGCTTCCCAGGTTGATGTTCTTCAACATATAATCATATCTGAAATTCCATTAAGCTTTATGTGAGATACATTATCATGTTTGCTGCATTCTGTAGCTGAATACAAGTGTTTCTCGTTAGTTTAATGTTTAAATGAGCCTGTGCCTGAATTGAACATGTGTTTCAATTTATGCGATGTGAGGTTTTCTTGATTTATGCTGCTTTGCGCACACACTTTGCAATGTCATCGTCCTCAAGTCAACACTTTTCATGAAGCGCGTCCAAGTAATTTAGAGAAAGCATTTCAGCAAAAGTACTTTAATTAGGAGACTGAGCGATTCATTGCTGCTATTTTAAGCATGTTCGGCAGGCGACTGTGAAGGTGACAAAATGTGTGTGTAAGAGCTAAATATTCCCATCTATTAACAGCTAAATGAACAGTCTTTTTTAAAAACTAACTCAACTTAATAAGTTAAAGCCGGATTGGGCCAAACCCCCGTGAGGATGAGGGGTCATAGCTGTGACAGATGTGGGCACATCTGGTTGGTATAGCGTACAAAATGGAGCTAATGGGGTGAGAGGGTGAGGGTTCGAGGCTGGCAGATGTCAGCAGAGGCCGCGCCTGTTATTGACATAGCTGCCATCTTAGGTCTTCTTTTCATCCATCAGCCGGAATTGACTGAAGATCCCCACTGCTTTGTAATATGACCCATATGATGGATCTCCTGCTACAGGGAATGTGCGGACACACGCATGTGGACACGTATAAAGAAAACACTTGAACAAACACACATCTCTCTTTGGACACATGCACAAACGCATACATTAGTGCTCAGCTCTGTTGCTGCTGTCATCCGCCATTTGGATCCATATCAGTTCCCTTCCCAAATCTGCCCACATATTATTTTACTCGACCTCAGCCGGCAGAAGAGATTTCATCCTGGGCTGCAAATGGGAACCTGACATGCGAAAGTCATGTTGGATTAAATCCACAGGGTGAGCAATACCTTTTTAAAGCCCAACTTGAGAGGTTGACACCAACCACCCACTGCTGCTGATGATTTATGAGCGATGTAACACATTATCATCACCTTCCATGAAATCGCAGATCATTATGTAATGTGTGCAGCACATTTTTGAATATTAAAAATAGGCCCATTCCTGAATTTAACATGTGTTTTTGATTTGAAATATCTTGATTTATCCTGCCTGGCACACAGACTTTCCTGTTTAACTGCAATGCCATTGTACCTTATGTGTTAAATCAAACACACCTAGAGTATTTCAAGTGACCCGGGTCAGCTACTATTGTGTCTCATATCCTCCGCTTTATAGCTGTGATCCTCTGTCCATGAAGGAGAGAGAGAAACAGAACAGGAGGGAGGGATGCAGCAGTGGCGGTCCCATGACTTGTCACATTCCACTGGAGGTATCTGCTGGGAGCTGCTGGTCCCAGTATGGGAGATTAAAGAGAGACATGAGGAGGCCGGCTGAGGTGAGAGCTGATCCCGACCATAGATAGCACCTCTGGGGGCAGTTTCACCACCTACTATGGTGGTCTTTTGAGAAGCTTTGGGCAGTGAATCATTAGTGTTCTTTGAGCTAATTGACCGTATTCAATTGAAGCTGCGCGAATGAGTATTTTTTTTAAATCAATGATGGAACAAGTGACTGGGTGTAATGTGAAAGGAGTCACTCTTATAAAAGAACATTAGCAGTTCCTTAGCAGCTCTACAGAGAGCATCTCTCAGCTCATTGTTTTGAGTTTACAGTGGCAACTTTACTGTTGTGTTTTACTCTCACCCATAGACTGTTTAAAAGAAGACATACTGTTACTTCGCCCATAGGATTATGGGCCACTATTTTGAGGCCTCGAGGTTGGCATTATGGCCGTCGCCATATTGTTTTCTGGGGACAGAAGTGACCATATTTGGACAAGAGGGTGGAGCTGGGGAGACCAAAGCCAGTGTCATTTCAATGAGAAAATGCTAGAGAGAAACTTTGCAAAACTTCAACCGGCAGACGTATCCAACAGAGCTCTTTTTTTTTTTTTTTTTTTAACTCTAAATGGGACTATAGTTTACAAAGTGAACATTATGCTGTATTGAAGAAGATTGAAACTCACAATTGAGACTGCAAAATGATTAGCAAAAATGTTTACTGAGAATAAATCAAGTGAGAAGTGGGCTCATTTTGTCATTGACTTCTATACAATTGAGGGGTCTTATCTCTTTTTGGGTCTTTTAAACCAACTTACAAAAAAGAACATAAAGGCTCTTATAGCTCAAATATGGCATGCAAAGAGTGAGATCAGACCTCCAGGTTTTAATCATAAATAACCAGAATCATGATTAGCTTCAAGAGGGGAGGGAGGGAGAACAACTTTATTAATAATATCAGATATTGCAAGGAAAAATAAAAAGCTTAAACTTGGGGGGAAATCCAGGCCTGTTTCTAGTTTCATGACTAAGTTGTATCATAACTCATTTGTCATTGCGTGAGGAAAAATCACTTATGGAGGTTGTACTCTCTTTTCATGCAGGCCCTTTTCGTCAAAGATACACAATTTCTTTGCTCTGTTTCTCTTTTTTCTGTTTATATGCAACATATATTTATCTTTAAACTAGTGTAAAGTGAATTTATTCATATAATTAGATATTGCTGCTCAACGAGAGCAGCATGTCTGGCGGGGCTGCTGTGTAGCCTGTGACATTAGATTGTATTGTTGTGTCCAGGTTGGCTCGTGTGGAGCATTTTGTCACTCTGTTCATGGTATTACAAACGAGCAGAGTGCACTCATGCAGGAGAGGCCCCTTG